>NC_060179.1:46953552-47152558 GCF_021184085.1 Oncorhynchus gorbuscha
GCCATTGTGGATGAACGAGTGTGCCCTAGGCCAGACCTCCTCTCACTCCTGCTTTCCCATAGACGTCCATCAATTAAAATAAATAAAAATAAAAATAATAATTTCACTTTTATTTAACCAGGTAGGCAAGTTGAGAATAAGTTCTCATTAACAACTGCGACCTGGCCAAGAGATATCAAAGCAGTGCTCACAAAAACAACAGAGTTACTCATAAACAAACATACAGTCGATAACATAATAGAAAAAAATTGAAAAATATATGTACAGTGTGTACAAAGAGTAGGGAGGTAGGCAATAAATAGGCCATAGAGGCAAAATAATTACAATTTCGCATTAATACTGGAGTGATAGATGTGCAGATGATGATGTCTAAGTAGAGATACTGAGGTGCAAAAGAGCAAGAGGGTAAGTAATAACATGGGGGTGAGGTAGTTGGGTGTGCTATGTTCAGTGATGGGTAAACTGCTTTGACAGCTGATGCTTAAAGTTAGAGAGGGAGATATACAGTGGGGGAAAAAGTATTTAGTCAGCCACCAATTGTGCAAGTTCTGAGAGATTGTGCAATTGTGAGAGAGACCTGTAATTTTCATCAGAGGTACACTTCAACAATGACAGACAAAATTAGGGGGAAAAATCCAGAAAATCACATTGTAGGATTTTTAATGAATTTATTTGCAAATTATGGTGGCTGGTATATTGGTTCCTGACTTCCCTGAAAAGTTGCACATTGCGGGGGCTATTCAATTCTAACGCAGAACGGCACAGGATGTTTTTGTGCTGGTCAAGGGCAGTAAAGTCTGGGGTGAACCAAGGGCTATATCTGTTCTTAGTTCTACATTTTTTGAATGGTGCATGGTTATTTAAGATGGTGAGGAAAGCACTTTTAAAGAGCAACCAGGCATCCTCTACTGGCGGGATGAGGTCAATATCCTTCCAGGATATCCGGACCAGGTCGATTAGAAAGTGTTAGAAAGTGTTTGGCAGTGATGAGGGACGGTTTTTTGAACGCGGAACCATTACCGGACCCAGGCAATGAGGCAGTGATCTCTGAGATCCTGGTTGAAGACTGCAGAGGTGTATTTAGAGGGCAAGCTGGTCAAGATGATATCTAAGAGGCTGCCCATGGTTACGGATTTAGGGTTGTACCTTGTGGTTTTCATGAACATTTGTGTGAGATTGAAGAGATCTAGGTTAGATTTTAGGACGGCCGGGGTGTTAAGCATATCCCAGTTTAGGTCACCTAACAGTAAAAACTCTGAAGATAGATGGGGGGCAATCAATTCACATATGGTGTCCAGGGCACAGCTGGGGGCTGAGAGGGGTCTATAACAAGCGGCAATGGTGAGAGACTTGCTTCTGGAGAGATGGATTTTTAAAAGTAGAAGCTCGAATTGTTTTGGCACAGACCTGGATATTATGACAGATCTCCCATTTGGCAGTTATATCTTGTCTGAGAATGTTGTAGTTGGGGATGGAAATTTCAGGATTTTTGGTGGCCTTCCTTAGCCAGGATTCAGACACGGCTAGGACATCAGGGTTGCGGAGTGTGCTAAAGCAGTGAATGAAACAAACTTAGGGAGGAGGCTACTAATGTTAACATGCATGAAACCAAGGCTTTTACATTTACAGAAGTCAACAAATGAGAGCGCCTGTGTAGAAAAGGCCCATGGAGTTGGTGGAATACTCCTAATTCATTGCCATTTACTCAGCTGGGCCAGGGGCGCTTTAATTAGGTCAGGTGGAAATGTCCTACAGATCTCAACTCCATAAAAGGAGGAAATTGCCATCGCCTGATCTTGCTGCTTTCTCTTCCCTAAATCCATCTGATCCAGAAGTTCTGTGCGTCCATGAATCCACGTAAGTCCACCGACTCTTACCTTTCATCTGAATGATCTGTGGTGATCGGGAGAGTGGGCCATTCAGTTATTGTTTATAGTTATCACCGCGGAGCGCGGCTTGGAGCGCACGCTTCAAACATATTGTGTAATGTGAATTGTCAATGATCACAGCCCTACGGATCCTCATAGGCCAATTATGCAATCGATATGGTTCATGTGTATTGAAATTAATTATATGTACACATGAAGACAATTGAAAGCGTGAAATGAGAAACGTCATTGTTTGCTAACTGATTGACTTTGATCATGGGGATTATAGATTGTATAACCATTCACTGTTTGTATTCTTTCATCAAATCAAATCAAATCAAATTTATTTATATAGCCCTTCGTACATCAGCTGATATCTCAAAGTGCTGTACAGAAACCCAGCCTAAAACCCCAAACAGCAAACAATGCAGGTGTAAAAGCACGGTGGCTAGGAAAAACTCCCTAGAAAGGCCAAAACCTAGGAAGAAACCTAGAGAGGAACCGGGCTATGTGGGGTGGCCAGTCCTCTTCTGGCTGTGCCGGGTAGAGATTATAACAGAACATGACCAAGATGTTCAAATGTTCATAAATGACCAGCATGGTCAAATAACAATAAGGCAGAACAGTTGAAACTGGAGCAGCAGCACAGTCAGGTGGACTGGGGACAGCAAGGAGCCATCATGTCAGGTAGTCCTGGGGCACGGTCCTAGGGCTCAGGTCCTCCGAGAGAGAGAAAGAAAGAGAGAATTAGAGAGAGCATATGTGGGGTGGCCAGTCCTCTTCTGGCTGTGCCGGGTGGAGATTATAACAGAACATGGCCAAGATGTTCAAATGTTCATAAATGACCAGCATGGTTGAATAATAGTAAGGCAGAACAGTTGAAACTGGAGCAGGAGCATGGCCAGGTGGACTGGGGACAGCAAGGAGTCCTCATGTCAGGTAGTCCTGGGACATGGTCCTAGGGCCCAGGCCAGTTGAAACTGGAGCAGCAGCATGGCCAGGTGGACTGGGGACAGCAAGGAGTCATCATGTCAGGTAGTCCTGGGGCATGGTCCTAGGCCTCAGGTCCTCCGAGAGAGAGAAAGAAAGAGAGAAGGAGAGAATTAGAGAACGCACACTTAGATTCACACAGGACACCTGAATAGGACAGGAGAAGTACTCCAGATAAACAAACTGACTCTAGCCCCCCGACACATAAACTACTGCAGCATAAATACTGGAGGCTGAGACAGGAGGGGTCAGGAGACACTGTGGCCCCATCCGAGGACACCCCCGGACAGGGCCAAACAGGAAGGATATAACCCCACCCACTTTGCCAAAACACAGCCCCCACACCACTAGAGGTAAATCTTCAACCGCCAACTTACCATCCTGAGACAAGGCCGAGTATAGCCCACAAAGATCTCCGACACGGTACAACCCAAGGGGGGGGGGGCCCAGACAGGCCGACCACAACAGTGAATCAACCCACCCAGGTGACGCACCCCCCCCAGGGACGGCACGAGAGAGCCCCAGCAAGCCAGTGACTCAGCCCCGTAACAGGGTTAGAGGCAAAGAATCCCAGTGAAAAGAGGGGAACCGGCCAGGCAGAGACAGCAAGGGCGGTTCGTTGCTCCAGAGCCTTTCCGTTCACCTTCCCACTCCTGGGCCAGACTACACTCAATCATATGACCCACTGAAGAGATGAGTCTTCAGTAAAGACTTAAAGGTTGAGACCGAGTTTGCGTCTCTGACATGGGTAGGCAGACCGTTCCATAAAAATGGAGCTCTATAGGAGAAAGCCCTGCCTCCAGCTGTTTGCTTAGAAATTCTAGGGACAATTAGGAGGCCTGCGTCTTGTGACCGTAGCGTACGTGTAGGTATGTACGGCAGGACCAAATCAGAGAGGTAGGTAGGAGCAAGCCCATGTAATGCTTTGTAGGTTAGCAGTAAAACCTTGAAATCAGCCCTTGCTTTGACAGGAAGCCAGTGTAGAGAGGCTAGCACTGGAGTAATATGATCAAATTTTTTGGTTCTAGTCAGGATTCTAGCAGCCGTATTTAGCACTAACTGAAGTTTATTTAGTGCTTTATCCGGGTAGCCGGAAAATAGAGCATTGCAGTAGTCTAACCTAGAAGTGACAAAAGCATGGATTAATTTTTCTGCATCATTTTTGGACAGAAAGTTTCTGATTTTTGCAATGTTACGTAGATGGAAAAAAGCTGTCCTCGAAATGGTCTTGATATGTTCTTCAAAAGAGAGATCAGGGTCCAGAGTAACGCCGAGGTCCTTCACAGTTTTATTTGAGACGACTGTACAACCATTAAGATTAATTGTCAGATTCAACAGAAGATCTCTTTGTTTCTTGGGACCTAGAACAAGCATCTCTGTTTTGTCCGAGTTTAATAGTAGAAAGTTTGCAGCCATCCACTTCCTTATGTCTGAAACACATGCTTCTAGCGAGGGCAATTTTGGGGCTTCACCATGTTTCATTGAAATGTACAGCTGTGTGTCATCCGCATAGCAGTGAAAGTTTACATTATGTTTTCGAATAACATCCCCAAGAGGTAAAATATATAGTGAAAACAATAGTGGTCCTAAAACAGAACCTTGAGGAACACCGAAATGTACAGTTGATTTGTCAGAGGACAAACCATTCACAGAGACAAACTGATATCTTTCCGACAGATAAGACCTAAACCAGGCCAGAACATATCCGTGTAGACCAATTTGGGTTTCCAATCTCTCCAAAAGAATGTGGTGATCGATGGTATCAAAAGCAGCACTAAGGTCTAGGAGCACGAGGACAGATGCAGAGCCTCGGTCCGATGCCATCAAAATGTCATTTACCACCTTCACAAGTGCCGTCTCAGTGCTATGATGGGGTCTAAAACCAGACTGAAGCATTTCGTATACATTGTTTGTCTTCAGGAAGGCAGTGAGTTGCTGCGCAACAGCCTTCTCTAAAATCTTTGAGAGGAATGGAAGATTCGATATAGGCCGATAGTTTTTTATATTTTCTGGGTCAAGGTTTGGCTTTTTCAAGAGAGGCTTTATTACTGCCACTTTTAGTGAGTTTGGTACACATCCAGTGGATAGAGAGCCGTTTATTATGTTCAACATAGGAGGGCCAAGCACAGGAAGCAGCTCTTTCAGTAGTTTAGTTGGAATAGGGTCCAGTATACAGCTTGAAGGTTTAGAGGCCATGATTATTTTCATCATTGTGTCAAGAGATATAGTACTAAAACACTTGAGCGTCTCTCTTGATCCTAGGTCCTGGCAGAGTTGTGCAGACTCAGGACAACTGAGGTTTGGAGGAATACGCAGGTTTAAAGAGGAGTCCGTAATTTGCTTTCTAATAATCATAATCTTTTCCTCAAAGAAGTTCATGAATTTATCACTGCTAAAGTGCAAGTCATCCTCTCTTGGGGAATGCTGCTTTTTAGTTAGCTTTGCCACAGTATCAAAAAGGAATTTCGGATTGTTCTTATTTTCCTCAATTAAGTTAGAAAAATAGGACGATCGAGCAGCAGTAAGGGCTCTTCGGTACTGCACGGTACCGTCCTTCCAAGCTAGTCGGAAGACTTCCAGTTTGGTGTGGCGCCATTTCCGTTCCAATTTTCTGGAAGCTTGCTTCAGAGCTCGGGTATTTTCTGTGTACCAGGGAGCTAGTTTCTTTTGAGACATTTTTTTAGTTTTTAGGGGTGCAACTGCATCTAGGGTATTGCGCAAGGTTAAATTGAGATCCTCAGTTAGGTGGTTAACGGATTTTTGTCCTCTGGCGTCCTTGGGTAGGCAGAGGGAGTCTGGAAGGGCATCAAGGAATCTTTGTGTTGTCTGTGAATTTATAGCACAACTTTTGGTGTTCCTTGGTTGGGGTCTGAGCAGATTATTTGTTGCAATTGTAAACGTAATAAAATGGTGGTCCGATAGTCCAGGATTATGAGGAAAAACATTAAGATCCACAACATTTATTCCATGGGACAAAACTAGGTCCAGCGTATGACTGTGAGAGTGAGTGGGTCCAGAGACATGTTGGACAAAACCCACTGAGTCGATGATGGCTCCAAAAGCCTTTTGGAGTGGGTCTGTGGACTTTTCCATGTGAATATTAAAGTCACCAAAGATTAGAATATTATCTGCAATGACTACAAGGTCTGATAGGAATTCAGGGAACTCAGTGAGAAACGCTGTATATGGCCCAGGAGGCCTGTAAACAGTAGCTATAAAAAGTGATTGAGTAGGCTGCATAGATTTCATGACTAGAAGCTCAAAAGACGAAAACGTCATTTTTGTTTTTGTAAATTGAAATTTGCTATCGTAAATGTTAGCAACCCCTCCGCCTTTGCGGGATGCACGGGGGATATGGTCACTAGTGTAGCCAGGAGGTGAGGCCTCATTTAACACAGTAAATTCATCAGGCTTAAGCCATGTTTCAGTCAGGCCAATCACATCAAGATTATGATCAGTGATTAGTTCATTGACTATAATTGCCTTTGAAGTAAGGGATCTAACATTAAGTAGCCCTATTTTGAGATGTGAGATATCATGATCTCTTTCAGTAATGACAGGAATGGAGGTGGTCATTATCCTAGTGAGATTGCTAAGGCGAACACCGCCATGTTTAGTTTTGCCCAACCCAGGTCGAGGCACAGACACGGTCTCAATGGTGATAGCTGAGCTGACTACACTAACTATGCTAGTGGCAGACTCCACTATGCTGGCAGGCTGGCTAATAGCCTGCTGCCTGGCCTGCACCCTATTTCATTGTGGAGCTAGAGGAGTTAGAGCCCTGTCTATGTTGGCAGATAAGATGAGAGCACCCCTCCAGCTAGGATGGAGTCCGTCACTCCTCAGCAGGTCAGGCTTGGTCCTGTTTGTGGGTGAGTCCCAGAAAGAGGGCCAATTATCTACAAATTCTATCTTTTGGGAGGGGCAGAAAACAGTTTTCAACCAGCGATTGAGTTGTGAGACTCTGCTGTAGAGCTCATCACTCCCCCTAACTGGGAGTGATTTATGATAAATAGTTATGAGCCTAATGACTCGCGGATGATTACTATTGACTTCTTAATGAACTGGACTGTTGAATTCCCTAACTTATGTTAATAATGACTGATATGATTTGATCTTTGATTATGAATTTGATTGTATATATGTTATTTGTTTCCTTTGTGATGCAGCACAGACTACTCAGTAAATATACCACTTTATGGTTAAAGGAATTCCTGCCTCAGTCTCATACATTCCTCTGTCACCTGACACGTGACCACCTGTTCACCTTCACTGTCAGTCATCCTACCTGTCCAGCAACCCACACAGATTCCACTAATCTTTCAATGGTCCTTTGAGCCGGATGATGACTGAACCAAAGACAGGTGAAAAGGAAATGGAGGCGGAGAGGGAAGAATTGTCTCCACTGGAAGGAAGAAGAGAGGAGGAGAGAGCAGCTGAGGGAAAGGTCTTGGAACAAAGGAAATATCCAGGAGTTAAGCCTAAAGCAACAAAGGCTTCATCCTCAACTACCAGCAGCACCAGAAGAACCAGGCAAGCACCTGGTTATCTTAAGGACTATGTGGTCGAGGTTCCGACATCAAAGGGCAAGCCCACCAGAGCTCAAAGAGTTGATGGATCAACTATATGTTTCAGCCATCAACCATCCCCTCTGAGCCAAGGACCGGAAACTGCTTTGGAGCAGGAAAGTGGTCTACGTGAAGAACCTATGGAGGAGGTAACTCCCACTGCACAGGTCGACCAGCTTCCATAGGCAGGCTCCGCTCACCCCTTAACTAATGGGAAATCGTCGAAGCACTCTAGACGGAGTGGGAGTTCGACCAGTGGATACCCCTTTGGGAGTGGCCATGGCAGCCGCCATTCACTAGCCCTCAGCAATTCACAGACCGCTGTCCTACAAGAGAGGATGAAACTATTAGCTTTGGAGGAAATTGAGCGTCAGATTGAGGAGGAACGACAGGCTGACGAACGATGTCACCAATTGGATGTGCAGGCCCGTAGAGCTCTACAGGAAAGGGAATTCATTGCCAAGGACCTGGCACAGCAGCGACGGCACCGTCAAGCCAGAAGGGAATTAGAGGAGGCACGGATGGTCTCATCCTTCCTGGAGAAGAACGAACAGGGAGTTGACCTGACCACCCTTCCACATGGACCTGAACTGTCTGCCTTTCTTTCCCAATCTGCCCCTCTGGTACAGCATGGCACACAGTCCTCGGAGGCTCTGGGGTCAACAGCCAACACGGAGCACGGGAGATGGGCCGCTCCGCCAACGCCCTCTATGCCAGTGACACAAGTTAGCATTCCTCCATCTGGACAAAGCATCACTCCTTCGCCTTTCCGCCAATTACCAACCAAGGCAAATCGTTCCTTTCATCCAGGGCCAGGCCAGTCCTCAAACAACAGGTCGGAGGGCTCTCGCCCTATTCCGGCTGCCACAAATGGAGGGTCTGGGACAGTAGGGGACAGGCCCAATGAGGCCACAGTGGGTTCATCAGAAGTCCCGGGTTTATCCTTCACGCAACCAGAAGAGGGAGCCAACATTATGAAACTTCTAGTAGCCTCAGCCTATGGAATTCCCAGACCCAAACTGCCATATTTTGAAAATGGAAAGGAGAGTGAATTTGTCCTTTTGGAAATGGCATTGGAGAGCCTACTGGGTATTCACGGTCATCTGTCAGAACGCTACAAATACCAAGTACTAATGGATCATTTGCGGTTTCCAAGTGCATACAGGCTGGCCCAATCCTTTATGCACTCCGCAACACCATACACAACAGCTCTCCAGGCCCTGAAGGCGAGATATGGTGAGCCACGTCAGCTAGTCCAGAATGAACTAAACAACATCCTGAACACGTCTCCAATTAAAATGGGAGACCATGCTGCCTTCCAAGAATTCTCCCTGGCTGTCCAATCCCTGACCTCGATGCTCCAATCCGTTGAAGGAGAAGACGGGAATGAGCTTAAATGTGGCTCCCACGTGGACAGGCTTCTTAGCAAACTTCCAGTGTACCTCAGAGACAGTTTCATTGAACATTGTTTGAATAAGGGCATCCTGAAGGAGGGCTCGAGAAGCACCTATGCTCTCAGAGACCTGGCCACATGGTTGGAGGTGAAGGCAAAGGCGAAGAGCATCGCTCACCAGGCCACAATCTCCGCCATAGCCACAGGGGGAAGGAAGGAGTTTGAACGCCAGCAGGGACAGAAAATACCAAATCCCACTACCATGTACTTAAATAGTGAGGCCGGGGAGGAACCCGGGAAGAAAACCCCTCTCAAGAGCAAGAACATCAAATTCCAGCCTTACTGCCCATATTGCAATAGTAAGGGGCACTTCCTTGGCTCATGCCCCAGAGTAAAAAAGCTCACTCAAACTCAATTGAAGGCCTGGATCACTTCAGGCGAGCGATGCTACAAGTGTGCCCATAGCCATAAGGTGGAGACCTGCACATTGAGGAAACCCTGCAACCGCTGTAAAGAAATCCATCTCACCGTGTTGCATGATCTATTTCCCCAAGCAAAGATGTCATGTTTTGTCATTAATTATCATGTCTTGTCCCTGTGCTTCCCCTTCTATTCGTTTCCCTCTGCTGGTCTTATTAGGTTCTTTCCCTCTTTCTATCCCTCTCTCTCCCCCTCCCTCTCTCACTCTCTCGCTCTCTCTTCTCTCTATCGTTCCGTTCCTGCTCCCAGCTGTTCCTATTCCCCTAATCATCATTTAGTCTTCCCACACCTGTTCCCGATCCTTTTCCCTGATTAGAGTCCCTATTTCTCTCCTTGTTTTCCGTTCCTGCCCTGTCGGATCCTCATCTATAATTCACCGTGCTGTGTCTATGTTTTGCCCTGTCGTGTCGTGTTTCCCTCAGATGCTGCGTGGTGAGCAGGTGTCTGAGTCTGCTAGGTTCAAGTGCCTTCCCGAGGCAACCTGCAGTTCTCGATCAAGTCTCCAGTCTGTTCTCGTCTTTACGAGTAGTATTATGCTTTTTGTTTTGTAAAGTTTCTTACTGGATTAAAAACTCTGTTTTCGCCAAGTCGCTTTTGGGTCCTCATTCACCTGCATGACAGAAGGATCCGACCAAGGAATGGACCCAGCGACTACAGACGCTCGTAACACTGCCGTCGAGATCCAAGGAGCCATGCTCGGCAGACACGAGCAGGAATTGTCTGCTGCTCGCCATGCCGTGGAGAACCTGGCCGCTCAGGTTTCCGACCTCTCTGGACAGTTCCAGAGTCTTCGTCTCGTGCCACCTGTTACTTCCTGGCCTGCCGAGCCTCCAGAACCTAGGGTTAATAACCCACCTTGCTACTCCGGGCAGCCCACTGAGTGCCGCTCCTTTCTCACCCAGTGTGAGATTGTGTTCTCTCTCCAACCCAACACATACTCTAGAGAGAGAGCTCGGGTTGCTTACGTCATTTCACTCCTTACTGGCCGGGCCCGAGAGTGGGGCACAGCTATCTGGGAGGCAAGGGCTGATTGTTCTAACAATTACCAGAACTTTAAAGAGGAGATGATTCGGGTTTTTGACCGTTCAGTTTTTGGTGGGGAGGCTTCTAGGGCCCTGGCTTCCCTATGCCAAGGTGATCGATCCATAACGGATTACTCTATAGAGTTTCGTACTCTTGCTGCCTCTAGTGACTGGAACGAGCCGGCGCTGCTCGCTCGTTTTCTGGAGGGACTCCACACAGTGGTCAAAGATGAGATTCTCTCTCGGGAGGTTCCTTCCAGTGTGGACTCTTTGATTGCTCTCGCCATCCGCATAGAACGACGGGTAGATCTTCGTCACCAGGCTCGTGGAAGAGAGCTCGCATCAACGGTGTTTCCCTGCTCCGCATCGCAACCATCTCCCTCCTCTGGCTCTGAGACTGAGCCCATGCAGCTGGGAGGGATTCGCATCTCGACTAAGGAGAGGGAACGGAGGATCACCAACCGCCTGTGCCTCTATTGCGGATTTGATGGACATTTTGTTAATTCATGTCCAGTAAGAGGCCAGAGCCCATCAGTAAGCGGAGGGCTACTGGTGAGCGCTACTACTCAGGTCTCTTCATCTAGATCCTGTACTACTATGTCGGTCCATCTACGCTGGACCGGTTCGGGTGCTACATGCAGTGCCTTGATTGACTCTGGGGCTGAGGGTTGTTTCATGGACGAAGCATGGGTTCGGAAACATAACATTCCTTTCAGACAGTTAGACAAGCCTACGCCCATGTTTGCCTTAGATGGTAGTCATCTTCCCAGTATCAGATTTGAGACACTACCTTTAACTCTCACAGTATCTGGTAACCACAGTGAGACTATTTCTTTTTTGATTTTTCGTTCACCTTTCACACCTGTTGTTTTGGGTCATCCCTGGCTAGTATGTCATAATCCTTCTATTAATTGGTCTTGTAATTCTATCCTATCCTGGAACGTATCTTGTCATGTGAAGTGCTTAATGTCTGCCATCCCTCCCATTTCTTCTGTCCCCACTTCTCAGGAGGAACCTGGCGATTTGACAGGAGTGCCGGAGGAATATCATGATCTGCGCACGGTCTTCAGTCGGTCCCGAGCCAACTCCCTTCCTCCTCACCGGTCGTATGATTGTAGTATTGATCTCCTTCCGGGGACCACTCCTCCTCGGGGTAGACTATACTCTCTGTCGGCTCCCGAACGTAAGGCTCTCGAGGATTATTTATCTGTGTCTCTTGACGCCGGTACCATAGTGCCTTCTTCCTCTCCGGCCGGGGCGGGGTTCTTTTTGTTAAGAAGAAGGACGGTACTCTGCGCCCCTGCATGGATTATCGAGGGCTGAATGACATAACGGTTAAGAATCGTTATCCGCTTCCCCTTATGTCATCAGCCTTCGAGATTCTGCAGGGAGCCAGGTGCTTTACTAAGTTGGACCTTCGTAACGCTTACCATCTCGTGCGCATCAGAGAGGGGGACGAGTGGAAAACGGCGTTTAACACTCCGTTAGGGCATTTTGAGTACCGGGTTCTGCCGTTTGGTCTCGCCAATGCGCCAGCTGTTTTTCAGGCATTAGTTAATGATGTTCTGAGAGACATGCTGAACATCTTTGTTTTTGTCTATCTTGACGATATCCTGATTTTTTCACCGTCACTCGAGATTCATGTTCAGCACGTTCGACGTGTTCTACAGCGCCTTTTAGAGAATTGTCTCTACGTAAAGGCTGAGAAGTGCTCTTTTCATGTCTCCTCCGTTACTTTTCTCGGTTCCGTTATTTCCGCTGAAGGCATTCAGATGGATTCCGCTAAGGTCCAAGCTGTCAGTGATTGGCCCGTTCCAAGGTCACGTGTCGAGTTGCAGCGCTTTTTAGGTTTCGCTAATTTCTATCGGCGTTTCATTCGTAATTTCGGTCAAGTTGCTGCCCCTCTCACAGCTCTTACTTCTGTCAAGACGTGTTTTAAGTGGTCCGGTTCCGCCCAGGGAGCTTTTGATCTTCTAAAAGAACGTTTTACGTCCGCTCCTATCCTCGTTACTCCTGACGTCACTAGACAATTCATTGTCGAGGTTGACGCTTCAGAGGTAGGCGTGGGAGCCATTCTATCCCAGCGCTTCCAGTCTGACGATATGGTTCATCCTTGCGCTTATTTTTCTCATCGCCTGTCGCCATCTGAGCGCAACTATGATGTGGGTAACCGTGAACTGCTCGCCATCCGCTTAGCCCTAGGCGAATGGCGACAGTGGTTGGAGGGGGCGACCGTTCCTTTTGTCGTTTGGACAGACCATAAGAACCTTGAGTACATCCGTTCTGCCAAACGACTTAATGCCCGTCAAGCTCGTTGGGCGTTGTTTTTCGCTCGTTTCGAGTTTGTGATTTCTTACCGTCCGGGTAGCAAGAACACCAAGCCTGATGCCTTATCCCGTCTGTTTAGTTCTTCTGTGGCTTCTACTGATCCCGAGGGGATTCTTCCTTATGGGCGTGTTGTCGGGTTGACAGTCTGGGGAATTGAAAGACAGGTTAAGCAAGCACTCACGCACACTGCGTCGCCGCGCGCTTGTCCTAGTAACCTCCTTTTCGTTCCTGTTTCCACTCGTCTGGCTGTTCTTCAGTGGGCTCACTCTGCCAAGTTAGCTGGTCATCCCGGTGTTCGAGGCACTCTTGCGTCTATTCGCCAGCGCTTTTGGTGGCCGACTCAGGAGCGTGACACGCGCCGTTTCGTGGCTGCTTGTTCGGACTGCGCGCAGACTAAGTCGGGTAACTCTCCTCCTGCCGGTCGTCTCAGACCGCTCCCCATTCCTTCTCGACCATGGTCTCACATCGCCCTAGACTTCATTACCGGTCTGCCTTTGTCTGTGGGGAAGACTGTGATTCTTACGGTTGTCGATAGGTTCTCTAAGGCGGCACATTTCATTCCCCTCGCTAAACTTCCTTCCGCTAAGGAGACGGCACAAATCATTATCGAGAATGTGTTCAGAATTCATGGCCTCCCGTTAGACGCCGTTTCAGACAGAGGCCCGCAATTCACGTCACAGTTTTGGAGGGAGTTCTGTCGTTTGATTGGTGCATCCGTCAGTCTCTCTTCCGGGTTTCATCCCCAGTCTAACGGTCAAGCAGAGAGGGCCAATCAGACGATTGGTCGCATATTACGCAGCCTTTCTTTCAGAAACCCTGCGTCTTGGGCAGAACAGCTCCCCTGGGCAGAATACGCTCACAACTCGCTTCCTTCGTCTGCTACCGGGTTATCTCCGTTTCAGAGTAGTCTGGGTTACCAGCCTCCTCTGTTCTCTTCCCAGCTTGCCGAGTCCAGCGTTCCCTCCGCTCAAGCGTTTGTCCAACGTTGTGAGCGCACCTGGAGGAGGGTGAGGTCTGCACTTTGCCGCTACAGGGCACAGACTGTGAGAGCCGCCAATAAACGCAGGATTAAGAGTCCAAGGTATTGTTGCGGCCAGAGAGTGTGGCTTTCCACTCGCAACCTTCCTCTTACGACAGCTTCTCGTAAGTTGACTCCGCGGTTCATTGGTCCGTTCCGTGTCTCCCAGGTCGTCAATCCTGTCGCTGTGCGACTGCTTCTTCCGCGACATCTTCGTCGCGTCCATCCTGTCTTCCATGTCTCCTGTGTCAAGCCCTTTCTTCGCACCCCCGTTCGTCTTCCCTCCCCCCTCCCGTCCTTGTCGAGAGCGCACCTATTTACAAGGTACATAAGATCATGGACATGCGTTCTCGGGGACGGGGTCACCAATACTTAGTGGATTGGGAGGGTTACGGTCCTGAGGAGAGGAGTTGGGTTCCGTCTCGGGACGTGCTGGACCGTTCACTCATTGATGATTTCCTCCGTTGCCGCCAGGATTCCTCCTCGAGTGCGCCAGGAGGCGCTCGGTGAGTGGGGGGTACTGTCATGTTTTGTCATTAATTATCATGTCTTGTCCCTGTGCTTCCCCTTCTATTCGTTTCCCTCTGCTGGTCTTATTAGGTTCTTTCCCTCTTTCTATCCCTCTCTCTCCCCCTCCCTCTCTCACTCTCTCGCTCTCTCTTCTCTCTATCGTTCCGTTCCTGCTCCCAGCTGTTCCTATTCCCCTAATCATCATTTAGTCTTCCCACACCTGTTCCCGATCCTTTTCCCTGATTAGAGTCCCTATTTCTCTCCTTGTTTTCCGTTCCTGCCCTGTCGGATCCTCATCTATAATTCACCGTGCTGTGTCTATGTTTTGCCCTGTCGTGTCGTGTTTCCCTCAGATGCTGCGTGGTGAGCAGGTGTCTGAGTCTGCTAGGTTCAAGTGCCTTCCCGAGGCAACCTGCAGTTCTCGATCAAGTCTCCAGTCTGTTCTCGTCTTTACGAGTAGTATTATGCTTTTTGTTTTGTAAAGTTTCTTACTGGATTAAAAACTCTGTTTTCGCCAAGTCGCTTTTGGGTCCTCATTCACCTGCATGACAAAAGAAGGAGCAGAGTATGCTCATGGTAGGAGCTGCAACGGAGCTGTACCTCGACCAGCAGAACCGGTCTCCAAGGGTCATGTTGAAGGTGGTCAAAGTCACTCTGCAAAGTGAAGGGAGAAGCATTGATACATTCGCCGTTCTAGATGATGGGTCAGAAAGAACAATCATTCTCACAGCGGCCACCCGTCAGCTTAACCTGGAAGGGACCCCCGAGACCCTTAATCTTAGAACGGTGCGACATGATGTTATCCAAATGAAAGGCTCTGCTGTAACCTTTAGCATTTCACCTTCAGGAAACAGGGACGTGGCCTATAACATCACCAATGCCTTCACGGCAGATGGCTTGAATCTCGCAGAGCACTCCTGCCCGGTAAGTGTTCTATAGAAACAATATCCTCATCTACGAGGATTGCCTCTTCCTAACCTGGCCAGAGTAGCGCCACTTATCCTGATTGGGTCAGACCACCCACATCTCGTCACCCCGACTGAGTCTATACGAGCTGGACCAGAAGGAGGACCCATTGCTGTCCATACATCCTTGGGTTGGGCTGTGCAAGGTCCATCCCATCTACTTCTCTCCACCCAAGCTGTACAGTCACAGCTAGTCCTCTTCACCAGAAGCAATCCAGATGCAGCCACTGACCTCCTTCGGAATGTTGAGATGCTATGGAAGATGGACACCTTCTCCAACTAGAAGCTACAGGAGGTCACTCGCTCAAAACATGACTCCTATGCATTAGACCTCCTGGAGAAGAGGACCACCACCACTGAAATGGATGGCGTTCGCAGGTATGCAACCCCACTGCTACGGGTGCCCAACCATCCTCCTCTGGCAACCACGACACGGGCTGTACTCCCACTACTGCGTGGAACAGAGCGACGCCTGGTGAAGAATCCTGAGCTTGCAGAAGTTCATAACCGAGAGATTCATAACCTTATGGAGGCAGGCCACACCCATGTCTCCTTTGTCATGGCCAGGTCCAGGGTCGCACCCAAGAAGCAGTTGTCAATGCCTAGGCTGGAACTCAGTGCTGCCCTTTCCGGAGCCCAGTTGGCCTCTACCTTGCGAGCCGAGCTCACCTTGTCAATCCAACGGGTCATCTACTGGAGTGATTCGACCACTGTATTGACCTGGCTCAAGTCGGAGTCCTGCAGGCATAAGGTGTTCGTCGGAACTCGCATCGCTGAAATCCAAGACCTAACAGAAGTCCAGGACTGGAGGTATGTTGATAGCATGAACAATCCTGCTGATGACATTACTAGAGGTAAAACCCTTAAGGAATTGGCTAAACCCCATCGCTGGAGCTTGGGACCACCATTCTTGTCCCAACCAGAGAACGAGTGGCCGACAGCCCCCAGGCGTGCGGCCCCTCCGCAACCAACTGAAGCTCATGAGTTAAGGAAGTCCGCCCAATGCTACAGCATTTCTACGGAACCAACAACGGATCTCCCTGACCTAACACAATCCCAAACACTGCCGGATCTGATCACCGCCACAAACCAGACCTCAGATGGGGTGGCTTCTATACCTACCTCCCTCGCGGCAGAGACACTACTCCTCAAGCAAGCACAAGCAGTTAGCTTCCCTGAGGAGTTAAAAGCTCTGAAAGCCGGTAGGGACGTGGCTAAGGACAGCCGTCTTCTCTCTCTTGCCCCAGAATATGATCCAATCCTTGGAGTGATCAGAGTCGGAGGGAGGCTGCGCCAAGCAGAGGTTTTGGACCCAGATGCTATCCACCCAATTATCCTTGACTCCAGACACCCTCTTACCAGGCTCCTCATCAAGAGTTATGATGAGCGGCTTCTCCACCCAGGTCCAGAGAGGGTCTATGGGGAGATGAGGCGGAAGTACTGGATAATTGGAGGACGAGGAGCCATTCGTAAGCACCAATACGCCTGCGTAGAATGTCAGAGATGGCGGGCCGGAGCTACGGTGCCCAAAATGGCAGATTTACCCCCTGCTCGCTTGCACCTCCTTAAACCACCCTTCTGGTCAACAGGAGTAGATTGCTTTGGCCCCTTGATGATCAAGTTAGGTCGTCGTGTGGAAAAGCGCTGGGGCATTCTATTCAAGTGTTTGATAACCAGATGTGTCCACCTGGACCTACTGGAGAGTTTGGATACAGAAGCCTTCCTCATGGCCCTACGGCGGTTTATCTCCCGACGGGGGAAACCCTACGAGATCCTGGCTGACAGAGGTACGAACATCAAGGCAGGAGAAGCCAGGTTGGAGGAAGCCTTCCAAGCCATGGAACCCAGCCTCCAGGATCAGCTGATGGACCAACAAATCTCATTCAAATTTAACCCTCCAGGCGCTCCTCATTTTGGAGGAACATGGGAGCGAGAGATCAAATCTGTAAAGACGGCCTTACGAGTCGTACTAGGGGACCGAACTGTCACTTAAACTGTCTTGAGGACTGTCCTGATAGAGGTGGAAGGGATTCTGAACTCCAAACCCTTGGGATATCTCTCTGCAGACATCGCTGACCCCGATCCGTTTACACCGAATATGCTCTTGATGGGACGCCGAGATGCGTCACTTCCTCAAGCCATGTATGCTGATACCAACCTCGTAGGCAGACGCCGGTGGCGACACAGCCAAATCTTAGCTGACCATTTTTGGGCCCGATTCATTCGGGATTACCTACCAAGTCTACAGCACAGAGGGAAATGGCGGAGAGAAATGGCCAGCCTGGAAACTGGCCAAGTAGTAATGATGGTGGACCCTCAGCTGCCTCGAGCCTCCTGGCCGGTGGGCCGTATAACTAAGACCATGCCTGGGACCGATGGTCGTGTTAGATCAGTGGAAATCCAGGTGAAGAACCAGACATATATCCGGCCAGTTGCCCGACTGATTCCTCTCCCTGAGATGACAGAGGACGGGGAGCAATGAGCCTTTTTGAGGAATGTGGAAATTAACAAATTTCCGGGGTGGCTGTAGAAAAGGCCCATGGAGTTGGTGGAATACTCCTTTAATTCATTGCCATTTACTCAGCTGGGCCAGGGGCGCTTTAATTAGGTCAGGTGGAAATGTCCTACAGATCTCAACTCCATAAAAGGAGGAAATTGCCATCGCCTGATCTCGCTGCTTTCTCTTCCCTAAATCCATCTGATCCAGAAGTTCTGTGCGTCCATGAATCCACGTAAGTCCACCGACTCTTACCTTTCATCTGAATGATCTGTGGTGATCGGGAGAGTGGGCCATTCAGTTATTGTTTATAGTTATCACCGCGGAGCGCGGCTTGGAGCGCACGCTTCAAACATATTGTGTAATGTGAATTGTCAATGATCACGGCCCTACGGATCCTCATAGGCCAATTATGCAATCGATATGGTTCATGTGTATTGAAATTAATTATATGTACACATGAAGACAATTGAAAGCGTGAAATGAGAAACGTCATTGTTTGCTAACTGATTGACTTTGATCATGGGGATTATAGATTGTATAACCATTCACTGTTTGTATTCTTTCATGATTTATGATAAATAGTTATGAGCCTAATGACTCACGGATGATTACTATTGACTTCTTAATGAACTGGACTGTTGAATTCCCTAACTTATGTTAATAATGACTGATATGATTTGATCTTTGATTATGAATTTGATTGTATATATGTTATTTGTTTCCTTTGTGATGCAGCACAGACTACTCAGTAAATATACCACTTTATGGTTAAAGGAATTCCTGCCTCAGTCTCATACATTCCTCTGTCACCTGACACGTGACCACCTGTTCACCTTCACTGTCAGTCATCCTACCTGTCCAGCAACCCACACAGATTCCACTAATCTTTCAGCCTGAAATATGGAAGGGGTGTTGGGGGCTGCAGGTGCTGGTTTAACCTCTACATCACCAGAGGAACAGAGGAGAAGTAGGATAAGGGTACAGCTAAAGGCTATAAGAACTGGTCGTCTAGTGCGTTAGGAACAGAGAGTAGAAGGAGCAGATTTCTAGGCGTGGAAGAGTAGATTCAGGGCATAATGTGCAGACAAGGGTATGGTAGGATGTGAGTACAGTGGAGGTAAACCTAGTCATTGAGTGACAATGAGAGAGGTTTTGTCTCTAGAGGCACCAGTTAAGCCAGGTGAGGTCACCGCATGTGTCGGTGTTGGAACAAAAGGGCTACCTAAGGCATATTGGGCAGGGCTGGGGGGTCTACAGTGAAATAAGACAATAATCACTAACCAAAACAGCAATAGACAAGGCAAATTGACATTAGGGAGAGGCATGTGTAGCCGAGTGATCATAGGGTCCAATGAGTAGCAATAGATGAGTCAGGGAGCCGATTCAGTAGTTGTTACCACGCTAGGCGAGCTGGAGACACGGCGATTCAGACAGCTAGCGGGCCAGGGCTAGCAGATGGGCCTTCCGGCGACATCGCAACGGAAGAGCCTGTTGAAACCACCTCAGGTGATTATGTCGGCAGACCAGTCGTGATGGATTGGCGAGGCTCCAGGTCGGCAGTAAAGGGTCCAGGCCAATTGGCAAAAGAGGTATTGTAGCCCAAGAATTGGCTGGTAGATCTCTTTGGCGAGCCTGGAGATGGGCCTAGCTTGAGGTTAGCTCAAGGCTAACTGGTGGTTGCTTTGGGACAGAGACGTTAACCAGGAGTAGCCACTTGGATTAAAGCTAGCTAGCTGCAATGATCCGGTGTAATGGTTCAGAGCTTGCGGTAGGAATCCGGAGATGTGGTCGAGAAAAGCATTCCAATATGCTCTAGGTTGATATCGCGCTGTGCAGACTGGCAGGTATTGACTGATCTGAGGCTGGCTGGTGTCCGAGTTAACGGTGAAGACCGCTAGCAGTGGCTAACTGGCTACTAGCTAGTAGCTTGTTAGCTGGCTAGCTTCTGAAGGGGGTTCCGGTTATAAAGTATAAAAATAACAGATCCGTACCACATTGGGTGAGGCGGGTTGCCGGTTGAGTATGTTCAGTCCGTAGATGGAAAGTGAGATTAAAATATATATGAATTATATACAAAATTATATTTACACGGGACAAGACAAAACATCTTGGATCCAGACTCACGTGAGGCGCAGGTGCGCGTAACGATGGTGACAGGTGTGCGTAATAATGAGAAAACTGGTGACAACGAGCACCAGAGAGGGGAGCGGGTAGAGGTGACAGTACCCCCTCCCTGACGTGTGGCTCCTGCCACAGGACGCCAACCAGAGGGACGGTCCCGGGGACCTGAAGCGGGCCGGTCGCCTCTGCTGAGGCGTGGGAACCTGTAGAATCAGCTTAGGCATGGGAACCTACAAATCCAGCTGAAGCGCGGGAACCTGACGATCCAGCTGAGGCATGGGAGACTGACGAGCGGGCTGAGGCATGGGAGCCTGACGAGCTAGCTGAGGCTTGAAAGCCTGACGAACTAGCTGAGGCTTGAAAGCCTGACGAGCTAGCTGAGGCTTGAAAGCCTGACAAGCTAGCTGAGGCATCCCCGGTTGCTTCGGCAGTGGCTCATGTACCCGATGTAACCAGAAAAAAATTAACTGCTGTTGCTTCCCTTTGGTGAGGTGTTATTCTGTAACGTGTACACTAATAATCGGGAAGCAGGGAGTGAATTTAACAAATAAACGAACATGGAACAAAACAAGAAACACGAGTAGTGTACAGACATGAAACATATAAACAGGAACAGTCAGTATTCTGAAATGTTGGGAGTCAGAAAGCAAGTGCAGCTGTTGAGTTTAAATGTTTATTTTGTCATTTATTTTATTTTTATTCATATCTATTTTTATTTTTGAAAAATGTTTTGCAAGGTCAGGTGGTGAATTGAATTATAAGCGGAACATCGAACAATATAACAAAGAGGAGTAGCGTATAGACATGAAACACAAACAAAAACAATAACACCTGAAAAAAGAACCCACTGTAACTGTTAAAACCAGAAACTGTGGAGCTTGAACCACCACATTTACCATGGCAAGGTGACTGGGAATATGGCAGAATACAAACAGGGTAGTCATTCCCTCTGCAAGGAGATCTAACCGGGAAAACGTCAGTATAGAGACAAAGTGGAGTCGCAATTCAACGGCTCAGACACAAGATGTATGTGGCATGGTCTACAGACAATCACACACTACAAAAGGAAAACCAGCCACGTCACAGACACTGATGTCTTGCTTCCGGACAAGCTAAACACGTTCTTTGCCTGCCTTGAGGATAACACAGTGCCACTGACGTGGCCCACTACCAAGGACTGTGGGCTCTCCGTCTCCTTGGCTGACATGAGTAAGACATTTAAACATTTTAACCCTCGCAAGGCTGCCGGGCTAGATGGCATCCTTAGCCGCGTCCTCAGAGCATGGGCAGACCAGCTGGCTGGTGTGTTTATATACATATTCAATCTCTCCCTATCCCAGTCTGCTGTCCCCACATGCTTCAAGAGGGCTATCATTGTTCCTGTACCCAAGAATGCAAAGGCAACCGAACTAAATGACTGTCGCCCTGTAGCACTTCTGTCATCATGAAGTGCTTTGAGAGACTAGTCAAGGATCATATCACCTCCACCTTACCTGTCACCCTAGACCCACTTCAATGTGCTTAACGCCCCAATAGGTCCACAGACAATGCAAAAGAACCTCTCACTTAACTTTTAAAAAACAAAAGGAGATGATCGTGGACTTCAGGAAACAGCAGAGGGAGCACCCCATTATCGACATCGACGGGACAGCAGTCGAGAAGGTGGAACGTTTTCCGCGCCATACATATCACGGACAGACTGAAATGGTCCACCCACAATGACAGTGTGGTGAAGAAGGTGCAATAGCGCATGGTCGATTACATTATCGATGGTGGTTATGATTAGCCTGGTGGAATCAGCCTGATTGCTGTGTTTACCATTCTACTCGGGCATGGTCGATTACATTATCGATGGTGGTTATGATTAGCATAGTGGAATCAGCCTGATTGCTGTGTTTACCATTCTACTCGGGCATGGTCGATTACATTATCGATGGTGGTTATGATTAGCATAGTGGAATCAGCCTGATTGCTGTGTTTACCATTTTACCCGGGCATGGTCGATTACATTATCGATGGTGGTTACGATCAGCCTGATTGCTGTGTTTACCATTCTACCCGGGCATGGTCGATTACATTATCGATGGTGGTTATGATTAGCCTGGTGGAATCAGCCTGATTGCTGCATTCACTTTTCTATTTCACATCAGATATCATAATTACATCGATAATGTAATCAGTGTGTGTGTGTGTAAGACCAGTATCTTTGATGAGTGGCAAGGAGCTGATCTACCGGCTATGCCCATCAATGGGGCGCTGGCAAAGACCTCAGCTTCAGTCTCATCTCTTGCTTGCTTACCAATTGTTGTCGATGGGGAGACCAGAATTAGGAAGGTTTAGGCAAGGACACCCCCTTGGCGTTTTTCCTATTTTGTTGCATTACATCCTGTAATTTAAATTGATTTTTATTTCGGACAATATAGTCCAAATTTGTGAAGTGAAAAAAATAGCTTGCTTGAAAAAATTAAATAAAAATAAGAAAAATGGTTTGTGCATGTATATTCACCCACTTTGCTATGAAGCCCCTAAATAAGATCTGGTGCAACCAATTACCTTCAGAAGTCACATAATTAGTTACAGTGCCTTGCGAAAGTATTCGGCCCCCTTGAACTTTGCGACCTTTTGCCACATTTCAGGCTTCAAACATAAAGATATAAAACTATTTTTTTGTGAAGAATCAACAACAAGTGGGACACAATCATGAAGTGGAACGACATTTATTGGATATTTCAAACTTTAACAAATCAAAAACTGAAAAATTGGGCGTGCAAAATTACTCAGCCCCTTTACTTTCAGTGCAGCACACACTCTCCAGAAGTTCAGTGAGGATCTCTGAATGATCCAATGTTGACCTAAATGACTAATGATGATAAATACAATCCACCTGTGTGTAATCAAGTCTCCGTATAAATGCACCTGCACTGTGATAGTCTCAGAGGTCCGTTCAAAGCGCAGAGAGCATCATGAAGAACAAGGACCACACCAGGCAGGTCCGAGATACTGTTGTGAAGAAGTTTAAAGCTTGATTTGGATACAAAAAGATTTCCCAAGCTTTAAACATCCCAAGGAGCACTGTGCAAGCGATAATATTGAAATGGAAGGAGTATCAGACCACTGCAAATCTACCAAGACCTGGCCGTCCCTCTAAACTTTCAGCTCATACAAGGAGAAGACTGATCAGAGATGCAGCCAAGATGCCCATGATCACTCTGGATGAACTGCAGAGATCTACAGCTGAGGTAGGAGACTCTGTCCATAGGACAACAATCAGTCGTATATTGCACAAATCTGGCCTTTATGGAAGAGTGGCAAGAAGAAAGCCATTTCTTAAAGATATCCATAAAAAGTGTTGTTTAAAGTTTGCCACAAGCCACCTGGGAGACACACCAAACATGTGGAAGAAGGTGCTCTGGTCAGATGAAACCAAAATTGAACTTTTTGGCAACAATGCAAAACGTTATGTTTGGTGTAAAAGCAACACAGCTCATCACCCTGAACACACCATCCCCACTGTCAAACATGGTGGTGGCAGCATCATGGTTTGGGCCTGCTTTTCTTCAGCAGGGACAGGGAAGATGGTTAAAATTGATGGGAAGATGGATGGAGCCAAATACAGGACCATTCTGGAAGAAAACCTGATGGAGTCTGCAAAAGACCTGACACTGGGACGGAGATTTGTCTTCCAACAAGACAATGATCCAAAACATAAAGCAAAAACTACAATGGAATGGTTCAAAAATAAACATATCCAGGTGTTAGAATGGCCAAGTCCAGACCTGAATCCAATCAAGAATCTGTGGAAAGAACTGAAAACTGCTGTTCACAAATGCTCTCCATCCAACCTCACTGAGCTCGAGCTGTTTTGCAAGGAGGAATGGGAAGAAATTTCAGTCACTCGATGTGCAAAACTGATAGAGACATACCCCAAGCGACTTACAGCTGTAATCGCAGCAAAAGGTGGCGCTACAAAGTATTTAACTTAAGGGGGCTGAATAATTTTGCACGCCCAATTTTCCAGTTTTTGATTTGTTCAAAAAGTTTGAAATATCCAATAAATGTCGTTCCACTTCATGATTGTGTCCCACTTGTTGTTGATTCTTCCCAAAAAAATACAGTTTTATATCTTTATGTTTGAAGCCTGAAATGTGGCAAAAGGTCGCAAAGTTCAAGGGGGCCGAATACTTTCGCAAGGCACTGTAAATAAAGTTCCCCTTTTGTCAATCTAAGTGTCACATGGCCTGTCACATGATCTCAGTATATATACAGCTGTTCTGAAAGGCCCTACAGTCTACAACACCACTAAGCAAGGGGCACCACCAAGCAAGCAGCACCATGAAGACGAAGGAGCTCTCCAAACAGGTCAGGGACAACGTTGTGGAGAAGTACAGCTCAGGGTTTTGTTATAAAAAAAAAATGTAAAAAACTTTGAACATCCCAAGGAGCACCATTAAATCCATTATTAAAAACATTGAAAGAATATGGCACCACAACAAACCTGCCAAGAGAAGGCCGCCCACCAAAACTCACAGACCAGGCAAGGAGAGCAATAATCAGAACAACAACAAAGAGATCAAAGATACAAATAAGCAAACCCGGTTGGTGTTCGCCAAAAGGCATGTTGTTGACTCCCAAAACATATGGAACAAGGTACTCTGGTCAGATGAGACTATAATTGTGTTTTTTGGTCATCAAGGAAAATGCTATGTCTGGCGCAAACCCAATACGAGAACAGCATCATCCTGTGGGGATGTTTTTCATCGGCAGGGACTGGGAAACTGGTCAGAATTGAAGGAATGATGGATGGAGCTAAATACAGGGAAATTCTCGAGGGAACACGATGAGGGAACTCCTGTTGCAGTGCCTTAAAAGTATTCATACCCCTTGACTTAAACCACATTTTGTGTTACAGCCTGATTTCAAAATGGATTAAATTGACACAATATCCCATAATGACAAATGTATTGAAAATTAAAACTGAAATCTTATTTACATATGTATAACTTATTAGTCCATGAAACGTGTTACTTAAGCATATTTTTACTCATTTAGGCTTGCCATAAATGGGGTGGAATACTTATTGACTCAAGAACATTTCAGCTTAATTTTTTTTTATTCATTAATAAAATGTAAAAAAACATTATGTTATGATATTATGGGGTATTATTGTGTGTAGGCCAGTGACACAAAACAGAAATGAAATCAATTTTAAATTCTGTCTAACACAACACACACAATATGGGAAAAGTCTAAGGGTCTGAATACTTTCTGAAGGCACTGTATACTACACACGAAGGTATGACCACTGTCATGGGTTAAATGGAATAGAAATTTAAATCTGGACACTGACTGTAGGCCTATAACCTCTCACAGGTAGCGAAATATCATTTTTGCATTATGCATTTCTTGCAGTAAAATTATAGAACAAATGTCAATTTTATCTCAGGAACAGGAGCAGAGAAATATGATGGATTTCTTTCAGCATAGGATCTCTTGAGAAAATGTGAATGCGCGCGTAGTTCATCTTTGACACTGACATGCAAGCAGACAGTATTTCAACCACTTAAAACATGCAACCACGAATAACTGAAGTCTTAACAGAAACATGTTTAATTGTTTTCTCAGCTTTTCATTTCCTTAAAACCGGTCAAACTGATGACATTTTGCACAGGACCAATATTTCTGTTTTGGAGTTGTTTTCTCTCCGGTCCCTAAACGAAACAGACAACTTTAAGGGTGTTAAGTAGGCAGTAGGCTATACGGTCCATTATAAACTGGGTGGTTCGAGTTCTGAATGCTGATTGGCTGACAGCAGTGATATCAGACCATATACCATGGGTATGACAAAATGTGCATTTGTAATGCTCTAATTACATTGGTAACCAGTTTATAATAGCAATAAGGCACCTCTGGGGGTTTGTGATATATGGTCAATATACAACGGCTAAGGGTGGTGTCCAGGCACTCCGCTTTGCGTCGTGCTTAAGAACAGCCCTTATCCATGGTATATTAGCCATATACCACACCTCTGTGGGTCTTATTACTTAAATATAGAGTATGAGCAAAGTTAATAATGGAATTGCTATAGTGGATCGAACTGCGCAGGTAGCCTACTTTTTGAAGTGATTTGTTTGTCAATCAGATTAAAACATCATTACACAACAACCATGATTTTAATGTAAATTTGAGCCTGCGCAACTGTGGAAAACAACCGTAAACGGGATGTTTACATGCCACTGTATCCCGTCTAAGATCAGCCTATCCCAGGCATCTTATCCGGGTTTCTCATAATTGGAATAGAAGCCTTTTCGGGTTATTGTAAACGGGATATGATGTTCATATGCGTCAACTCAAAAATAGAATACTTCAGGATTCTGAATAATAATGGAATATTGGTGTGCATGTACTGACCTATGCAAAGCTTCTTCCGGCATCTCACCATACCTACTGCCTGTAGTTATCGAACTCAACCTGCAGGAGGTTTGTTTGTTGTGATTTAGTGGGGGTTAACAGCGGTGGGCAAGGTTCTGACAGATTGGTGTGTCTTGGTGGTGGCAAGGACACACCCAAGGAACACTCACATCAACCCATACCCCCAAGCCAACTCTTGTTTGGCTTCTGTCATGACCGCCAGCATTTCTTGAGGAGCAAGCCCAAAAATGAGGCCAAGTCTGCGGGTGCAGTTCCCTTTAAGTCAAACTCAACCTAAGGGGACACGCCCACCTTCATAGGGACAGCAATCGCATCCTATTGACATACATACATTGAAAAAGGGAAAAGCAGCTCGATTTCACAATTTGAGAACAAAATAGGCTAAATTCATTCAAATGAACATGATAATACCTATGTACAGGTAGCTGCCAAAATAAAGGAAACATCAACATAGGGTGTTGAGCTACCATGAGCAAGAACAGCTTCAATGCACCTTGGCATGTATTCTACAAGTGTCTGGAACTCTATTGAGGGAATGTGACACCATTTTTGTCTTGTTGGTGTCTCAGGCACAACATCTCAAATGGGTTGAGATCTGGTGACAGCCATGCAATATAGTTTTCTTTCTTATGAAACCATGTGGAGGTCCTGGGCTGGCGTGGTTACACGTGTTCTGCGGTTGTGAGGTTGGTTGGATGTACTGCCACACTCAATTTTTTTAACTACGTTGGAGGTGGCTTATGGTAGAGAAATTAACATTCAGTTCTCTGGCAACAGCTCTGGTGGTCAGCATACCAATTGCACACTCCCTCAAAACTTAAGACATCTGTGGCATTGTGTTGTGTGACAAAACTGCACATTTTACTGGCATTTTATTGTCCCCAGCATAAGGTGCAATGATCATGCTGTTTAATCAGCTTCTTGATATGCCACACCTGTCAAGTGGATGGATTATCATGGCAAAGGAGACATTGTCATTAAGAGGGATCCAAACAAATTTGTGCAAAACAGTTCAGAGAAATAAGCTTTTTGTACACAAGGAACATTCATGGGATCTTTTATTTCAACTCATGAAACCAACATTTTACATGTTACGTTTATTTTTGAATTTTTGAACCATGAACCTAAGCATGATGGGATGTTAATTGATGAACTAACCCAGGAACCACACCTGTGTGGAAGCCCCTAGTTTCATTACACTTTGTAATCCTCAGTTACTCAAGTGTTTCCAGTAGCTACAGTAAAAACAATACTTTTAAAACATCTGATACTCCTGAATCTCTCGCTCTCCGCTCACTCTCTGTTCCATGGCTAGGAGGACCTTCAGGAGATGAGGCAGTCGGTCGAGGGTTATGGCCACCTAATCGACCGGGTTCTAGTAAAGGAGGACTTAGACAGCACCCATGTAAACTCAGCAAAAAAAGAAACATTCCTTTTTAGGGACCCTGTCTTTCAAAGATAATTCGTAAAACCCCAAATAACTTCAGATTTTAATTGTAAAGGGTTTAAATACTGTTTCCCATGCTGTTTCCCATGAACCAAAAACAATTAACGAACATGCACTTGTGGAATGGTTGTTAAGACACTAATAGCTTACAGACGGTAGGCAATTAAGGTCACAGTTATGAAAACTTAGGACACTAGAGAGGCCTTTCTACTGACTCTGAAAAACACCAAAATAAAGATCCCCAGGGTCCCTGCATATCTGCATGAACGTGCCTTAGGCATGGTGCAATGAGGCATGAGGACTGCAGATGTGGCCAGGGCAATAAATTGCAACGTCCATACTGTGAGACGCCTAAGACAGAGCTACAGGGAGACAAGACAGACAGCTGATTGTCCTCGCAGTTGCAGACCACGTGTAACAACACCTGCACAGGATCGGTACATCCGAACATCACACCTGCGGGACAGGTACAGGATGGCAACAACAACTGCCGGAGTTACACCAGGAACGCACAATCCTTCCATCAGTGCTCAGACTGTCCATACTAGGCTGAGGCTGGACTTAGGGCTTGTAGGCCTGTTGTAAGGCAGCGTTGCCTATGGGCACAAACACACCATCGCTGGACCAGACAGGACTGGCAAAAAGTGCTCTTCACTGACGAGTCACAGTTGTCTCACCAGAGGTGATGGTCGGATTTGCATTTATCGTCGAAGGACTGAGCGTTACATTGAGGCCTGTACTCTGGAGAGGGATCGATTTGGAGGTGGAGGGTCTGTCATGGTCTGGGGCGGTGTGTCACAGCATCATCGGACTAAGCTTGTTGTCATTGCAGGCAATCTCAACACTGTGCGTTACAGGGAAGACATCCTGCCTCATGTGGTACCCTTCCTGCAGGCTCATCCTGACATGACCCTCCAGCATGACAATGTCACCAGCCATACTGCTCGTTCTGTGCGTGATTTCCTGCAAGACAGAATGTCAGTGTCTGCCATGGCCAGCGAAGAGCCAGGATCTCAATCCCATTGAGCATGTCTGGGACCTGTTGGATCGGAGGGTGAGGGCTAGGGCCATTCCCCCCAGAAATGTCCAGGAACTTGCAGGTGCCTTGGTGGAAGAGCGGGTTAACATCTCACAGCAAGAACTGCCAAATCTGGTGCAGCCCATGAGGAGATGCACTGCAGTACTTAATGCAGCTGGTGGCCACACCAGATACTGACTGTTACTTTTGATTTTGACCCCCCCCCCTGATAATAAGTGGGAGGACGTTTACAGTGGGAGGACGTTTAGAACTCCGGGACATACTGCAGAGGGTTGAGATTGAGGTCCACTGGGTCCAGACCACCTAGCATACAATCCCTGGAGCTACAGAGGGGCTATTATAATACAATAAAGCTCCATTACTGTACACCATGGAAACTAGCTGGTGACTGAGATAATAGGAATGGATTTGGACTTAAGTGTTTCTCTGTCATAATCTCAGAAACCAGAACAAAATCACATGCATTTACGCTAAATCACGAGACCACCACTGCCAGAGTGATGGTGTTGGTGGTGGCAAACGGACATTAAGATGAGTGGAGATTAAAGAGGGAACTTGGGAATGGGACCTTTCCACAAGGTGAACAGCTATCGGTGGTGACTCAAGTGAATACAGTGGAATCAATTTAAACTGCGTGGGTTTGCTTAGCTCTTGACAATGGATGTCTGTTTGTGAGACTTGTCGTTGCCATTTCAAGTTGGATCAGAAGTATTGGATGTTGTTACCTCGATCAATTATTTTGCATTGTGGACCGTTTAAAAAAAAATTGTACTGCTCATTCTCTCATTGCATGAGCTTGTCCAGTTTACTGAATTTATTTTGTCTCTGTGCAATTTGAGAGTTGTGGATACTGGCTGGGCTTGTAGTGCATAATAGGCCTAATCCTAATTGGCAATGTGACGACCATGAAAAAGCATGTTGGACAATGGTCTTGAAAACCTAGTGTATATACTATCCATATATATTATTTAACAGAGCTATACCCTCTATAATAATCTAGAATATGTAGATTAATCTAGTAAGTATCAGTATTGATTTAAATGAAACATGTCGACAAGATGAAGATATTGATTAGTAAATGATCAATTATTAATAGTAAGAAAAATAACACTGATTGTGAGATCTCAAATTTAACCAAACCATCCAAGAAAATCTCTTCCATAAATATACAAGATGACCCTGTTTATTTGGCCTCACTTGTTATTGACCTTCTAGCCCCGGTTATACCTTGCATTAAGATGTGGTGTTCGTAATCTGATGATTGGGTTGTGGGCGTGTAAAAAGTGGTTCACGACTTGTTGTTACAGCATAGGGCTCTACTAGGCCCTGCACAAACCAATGGATGAGATCTATTGGATGAGAGTGGCGAGAAGATGGGACACAAGGAATCGAGGAAAGAAAAGATAAAAACGCCTTGAAGTCTGCTAAGAGGAGTATTCCTTATTGAGGCCGGGATTCAATCAGAAACCAGGCTATGTATAGCGCGTGACATTTAAAAGGTCATTTCCAATTGAGCCAACATCCGCAGTATTTACCTTGAATGCGTGGGGAAGAGAGCCTGTATAGCCAACTCCAATAGTTGTGTAGGCTACCAAGCACAAACAGACCTTGGATCAGGCTACAGGAGAAGAGGGTGGGGACAAAAATGGAAATAGGGGACTTGTTTCTCAGTGGGGAGACACCATTTTATTTTAGACTTAATTTTGGGTAACAATTATAAACCAATCTTAAAACAAAAGAGTAAAAATATACATGTTTGACTTTGCAGGTAAATATCTGCGTTCGGGTCCCAAAAAATTCCAAAGGTCTACTTCCAGAGTTTCTTGATGGACATGTTCTTCTCGCTGTCCTTCTGCATCACCTGGAAAGACACAGGGCAGGGGTCGTTAGCCAGTGATAATGGACCTCATCATAAGGAGCCAAATTAAAATCAGTGATCAACAAAACAACAAACTCTGGGGAAAAGGGTCTGTCCATTTCAATCCCTAAAAGTATAAACCTTTAGTTTATTACAATGTAAAGACATTAGTTTATTATAAAAGCTGAAATGCTGATACAAATACCAGTCATTGTAATTACAAAGTCATTTGTGGAATATTGAGTTTCTTTACATTGTAAAAGCACTATTTTCATATTGAGACCTGCCCAGGGACTGCGGTTGAAAATTAGCCGGCTGGCTAAAACCGGCAATTTTACTGAAACGTTGATTAATGTGCACTGTCCAAGTAAAAAAAAAAAAAAAAACTCAAACTAAAATAAATCCAACTTAAACACTGATTTTTATGGAGATTTTTGTATTATATTAAATGCAATTGACATGCTGACAAGATGGTCCAAAATCTGTTTGAGCTTTGTATAGTCACGTGTCAAACTGTCATGCCAATGACCATAGTAGTTGGAAAGACTACAAACCGATCTGGGACCAGTATATATCATTTTTATTTTATACAAAATCTCTGATCAAGAGTAACTACACTGTACAAAAATAAACGCAACAATTGCAGAGACTTTACTGAGGTACAGTTCATATAAGGAAATAAGGAAATTGAAATAAATTCATTAGCCCCTAATATATGGATGTCATATGATTGGGTAAACAGATATTCATGTGTTGATCACAGATGACTTAAAAATAGAATAAAGTAGGGGCATGGATCAGAAAACCAGTCAGTATCTGGTGTGATCACCATTTGCCTCATGCAGGGCGACACATGTCCTTCACATAGAGTTGATCAGGCTGATGATTGTGGCTTGTGGAATGTTGTCCCTCTCCTCTTCAATGCCTGTGCGAAGTTGCTGAATGTTGGCGGAAACTGGAACTCGATGTCGTACACGTTGATCGAGAGCATCCTAAACATGCTCAAATGGGTGACATATGCAGGCCACGGAAGAACTGGGTCATTTTCAGCTTCAAGGAATTGTGTACAGATCCTTGTGACATGGGGCTGTGCATTATCATGCTGAAACGTGAGGTGATGGCAGCAGATGAATGGCACAACAATGGGACTCAGGATCTCGTCACGGTATCTCCGTGCATTCAAATAGCTATCAATAAAATGCAATTATGTTCATTTTCCGTAGTTTATGACTGCCCATACCATAATCCCACTGCCACCATGGGCCACTCTGTTGACATCAGAAAACCGCTCGGCAACACGACTCCACACACGCTATGCTCTGCATCTGCCCGGTACAGTTGAAACTGGAATTCATCCGTGAAGGGCACACTTTCCAGTGGCCATCGAAGGTGAGCATTTGGCCACTGAAGTCGGTTACGACATCGAACTGTAGTCAGGTCAAGACCCTAGTGAGGACGACGAGCACACACGAGCACGCAGAAGAGCTTCCCGGAGACGGTTTCTGACAGTTTGTGCAGAAATTCTTTAGATGTGTAAACCCACAGTTTCATTAGCTGTCCAGGTGGCTGGTCTCAGATGATCCTGCAGGTGAAGAAGCCAGATGTGGAGGTCTTGGGCTGGCGTGGTTACACGTGGTCTGCGGTTGTGAGGCTGGTTGGACAGATAAAATTGCTAAAATTCTCCAAAAACACGACGCTGGAGGCAGCTTATAGTAGAGAAATGAACATTCACTTATCTGGAAAGAGCTCTGGTGGACATTCCTGCAGTCAGATAATAATTGCATGCTCCCTCAACTTTAGACATCTGTGGCATTGCGTTGTGAATAAAAACTGAACATTTTAGAGTTGCCTATTATTGCCCTCCAGCACAAGGTGCATCTGTGTAATGTTCAGCTTCTTGATATGCCACACCTGTCATGTGGTATGGCAAAGGAGAAATGGTCACTAACAGGGATATAAACATTTTTGCACAACATTTGAGCGAAATAAGCCTTTTGTGCATATGGGACCTTTCTGAAATATTTTATTTCAGTTCACAAAACATGGGACCAACACTTTACATGTTGCATTTATATTTTTGTTCAGTGTATGATTACATTCGGGATAATATGGACAAAAGGGAGCTAGAGGTAAAATAGAGTCAAACTGTCTCTTGGAGTGTTAAGTCAGTAACATTGATAGAAGACTTACCTTGGCGACAGCCATCTCAAAGTCCTCCTGGTTGACGTGCACTCTCCTCTCCCTGAGGGCGTACATCCCTGACTCGGTGCACACACCCTGAGGAATAAGATGGAACAGAAACAAAGGTTTATCCCCATGGTGAAATAAGAAAAAGTAAGTAAGACCGACAGTGGTCAAACACTAAGGCACTCCAGGAACATGGTTACCAATCCCTGGACTAGGGGATGTTTCAGGATGGCTCGTTGTACATAGAGCTGTGGCGGTCATGACATTTTGTCAGACGTTTATTTGTCATGCAAAAGAATGCCGGTCTCATGGTAATTTACAGTCAATTAACATAAACACGTTTTGAATCTCCAGGCCTCCTGACGTCAACCGTATTGAACACCTTTGATGAACTGGAACACTGACTATTAGTGCCCGACCTCACTAATGCTCGTGGCTGAATGGAAGCAAGCCCACACAGCACTGTTCCAACATCTAGTGGAAAGCCTTTCCAGAGGAGTGGAGGCTGTTATAGCAGCAAAGAGGAACCAACTCTATATTAACGACCATGATTTTAGAATGAGTTGTTCACTACTTTTGGTCATGTAGGTGATTTGCTGTGTTTAATATGTGGTAGGCTATAACAGCACAGCCATTATTTTAATTCATGGTTTTTTTTTCGGGCTTGAGCTCAGGCCTATGTGTTTGCATAAGCTCTAATATGTATATGGTTGAGTTTCACTAATCATCAACTTAGAAAGCGCTGTCCATTTCATTGTTAGGCTTTGAAACAACATCCTCAACAACTATGTTTTCCACTCAGTTTCAACCTGTTGTCGAACTTTTCTTCATATTGATCAATCACGGTGAGGTGAGTTTTAAAAGCACATACTGGTTTGATGATAAGTGTTTGTGATTTTCGACTGCATCTGCATTGTTGTCAGAGTGGTTAGAGTGACAATATAGCCCTCAGTACCATCCATTAGCAACTTGAAGATCTTTAGCGAGTTGGGTACACATGTCCAGAGTGCATGAGAGGATATTATCATGAATTTTACTGCGGTCATGACTGATAATATGGTCACCTCCACAGCCCTAGTTGTACATGTTCTTCCCTTGTGCATGTGCTAGTCCTAATGTGGTGGGCCCCATTCTATAACTTGTGGAGTATCAAGTCTGGGGTTATTCTCTCCTGATATTCTACATACACCGTAAATGTCAAGCCCATTTGGACATGTATCCACTTACAATGAACCATTACAAAATGTAAAATGTACAATGGTGAAACAAACAGATCTACACAACTGTGGGGTAGGGGTCATCTCTGGACGGGGCCAAAGTTTTCCCTACTACACATCATACACTGAACCCCTCATACACTGAACTGTCTGTGCTAGCCTTCATTTGGTGGGCCCCATTCCAAACTGTGCGTCTCAGTCTATTACCTTAACTTCAGCCCCAGAGGCTCCAGGCATCAGTTCTGCAATCTTCCTCAGGTTAATTCCACGCGTCAGGTTCATCTTCCTCGAGTGGATCTTCAGGATGTCCAAACGGGCCTAAGGAGGAGCAGACACTGTAGTAGCAAGCTGCTTACATGAAGCTGAATAAGTGTCAACGCAAATACAACAATATCTGTGTGAGGAGACGGTAAAGATGTTGGACTAGACTCATTGGCATAAATCCTTCATTTAAATCATTGATTTATTGATGGCCCCTAGCTAGCCCCATAGGGATATCGAATGTCAAACCAAATTGACCATGGGCATTACGACTAGGTCTCGTGGTGCTGCGCTCAGAATTGATGATTACTTTGATTCCAGTTGTGGGCTGAATTTAAATAAATCAAATGTGTTTATGACGAGATTGACACTAAAATAAACATAGGATATATTGATAAACACAATGTTTTAGGCAAAAAACAAAAAAATATGTATGGGGCTGTACTGACCTCTTCATTGGGAGGGGGGAACTCGATCTTCCTGTCGATGCGGCCGGGTCGGAGCAAGGCAGAGTCTAGGATGTCAATACGGTTGGTGGCCATGATGACCTGAGGGAGTAAAAACACATTTAACATACAATATTAGTCCCTTGGGTCTTATTCACCTTTATTTTATTTATTTCACCAGGTAGGCCAGTTGAGAAGAAGTTCTCATTTACATCTGCGACCTGGCCACGATAAAGCAAAGCGACAAAAACAACAGACTTACACAAACAAAAGTACTGTCAATGACAACAGAAAAATCTATGTACAGTGTGTGCAAATGTAGAAGATTTGGGTGGTAAGGAAATAAATAGGCCATAGAGGCAAAATAATTACAATTTAGCATTAACACTGGAGTGATAGATGCGCAGATGATGATGTGCAAGTTGAGATACTGATGTGCAAAAGAGCAAGAAGATAATTAACAATATGGGGATGAGGTAGATGGGTGTGCTATTTACAGATGGGCTGTGCACAGTGATCGGTAAGCTGCTCTGACAGCTGATTCTTAAAGTTAGAGAGGGAGATAAGACTCCAGCTTCAGTGATTTTTGCAATTGGTTCCAGTCATTGGCAGCAGAGAACTAGAAGGAAAGGCGGCCAAAGCAGGTGTTGGCTCTGGGGATGACCAGTGAAATATACCCGTGCTACGGGTGGGTGTTGCTATGGTGACCAGTGAGCTGAGGTAAGACGGTGCTTTACCTAGCAAAGACTTATAGATGACGTGGAGCCAGTGGGTTTGGCAATGAATATGTAGCGAGGGCCAGCCAACGAGAGCATACAGGTCACAGTGGTGGGTAGTATATTGGGCTTTGGTGACAAAACGGATGGCACTGTGATAGTGAGTAGAGTAGCTGAGTAGAGTATTGGAAGCTATTTTGTAAATGACATCGCCGAAGTCGAGGATCAGTAGGATGGTTAACTTTACGAGGGTATGTTTTGCAGCATGAGTGAAGAAGGCTTTGTTGCGAAATAGGAAGCAGATTCTAGGTATAATTTTGGATTGGAGATGCTTAATGTGAGTCTGGAAGGAGAGTTTACAGTCTAACCAGACACCTAGGTATTTGTTCAAATATTCTGCCTAGCTTCCAGAGTAGTGACGCTAGGCGGGCGGGCAGCAATTGGTTGAAGAGCATTCATTTAGTTTTACTAGCATTTAAAACCAGTTGGAGACCACGGAACGAGTGTTGTATGGAATTGAAGCTCGTTTGGAGGTTTGTTAACACAGTGTCCAAAGAAGTGCCAGAAGCATACAGAATGGTGTCGATCAGAGACTCACCAGCAGCAAGAGCAACATCATTGATTTATACAGAGAAAAAGAGCTGGCCCAAGGTTTTGAACTCTTTGGTATCCCCATAGAGACCGCCAGAGGTTCGGAATACAGGACCTCCGATTTGACACACCGAACTCTGTCTGAGAAGTAGTTGGTGAACCAGGCGAGGCAGTCATTTGAGAAACCAAGGCTGTTGAGTCTGCCGATAAGTATGCAGTGATTGACAGAGTGAAAAGCCTTGGCCAGGTCGGTGAAGACGGCTGCACAGTATTGTCTTTTGTTGATGGCGGTTATGATATCGTCTAGGACCTTGAGTGTGGCTGACGTGCACCCATGACCAGCTCGGAGACCAGATTCCATAGTGGGGAATGTACGGTGGGATTCGAAATGGCTGGTGATCTCTTTGTTAACCTCTCTTAGGTAGGGGGCAGTATTTTCACATCCGGATGAAAAGCCTGTTTCTCAGGCCCAGAAGCTAGGATATGCATCTAATTGGTAAATTTGGATAAACAAGACTCTACAGTTTCTAAAAAACTGTTAGACTAATGTCTGTGAGTGTAACAGAACTGATATGGCAGGCAAAACTCCAAGGACAAACCACCCCCCCCCAAAGAATATTCAGCCTACCACTGTTTTCAATGGCTGTCACTTTTATTATAAGGCGAAATCGTCCCAAATTGCAGTTCCTAGAGGTCTAATTTTGGGGGGAAAATGAGCCACAAATGGTAGTTTTTTCTAGGTGGCTCCCATTTTGGCTGTAGTGTTTCCAAGCAAGTGGAAGAGAGTGCGTTCTTTGGTATTTTTCTCCAGTAAAGACAATAATGATTCTCCTTCTTAAATTTGATCGTTTATTTACGTATTAGGGTACATAAGGTTTGATTATAAACGCTGCTTGACTTGTTTGGAAAAGTTTATTAGTAACGTTTAGAATTCATTTTGTATGCATTTTGATGGAGGGAAACTGGGTGGATTATTGACTGAAGCGCGCTAGGTAAACTGAGTTATGGATATAAAAGGAGGACATTATCGAACAAAAGGACCATTTGTGATGTATCTGGGACCTTTTGGAGTGCCAACAGAAGAAGATCAAAGGTAAGGCATTTATATATCACTATTTCTGACTTTCGTGGCGCACCTGCTTGGTTGAAATATGTTTTTCATCCTTTTGTATGCGGGGGGCTGTCCTCACATAATCGCATGGTGTGCTTGAGCTGTAAAGCCTTTTTGAAATCTGACACAGCGGCTAGATTAACAAGAAGTTAGGATTTACTGATGTATTACACTTTGTTTTTATGAAAGTTAAATATTTATAATTCTGTAGTTTGAATTTTGCACTCAGCAATTTCACCGGATGTTGGCCAGGTGGGATGTGCCCGTAAGAAGTTAACTTAGCTTTCAAAGATTTTAGAACAGGATGAATATAGGTCTATAACAGTTTGGTCTAGAGGGGGATGACTGCAAGGGGGGTGACCGCGGCAGCTTTCCAATCTTTGGGGGATCTCATATGATACGAAAGCAAGGTTGAATAGGCTAGTGATAGGGGTTGCAACGATTTCGGCTGATAATTTTAGAAAGGGAAGGTCCAGATGGTCTGGCCCAGCTGATTTGTAGGGATCCAGATTTTGAAGCTCTTTCAGAACATTAGCGGTCTGAATTTGGGTGAAGGAGAAAAGGGGGGGGGCTTGCTGTAGGGAGTGCAGAGCTGTTGGCCGGTAAGGGTAGCCAAGTGGGGAGCATGGCCAGCCGTAAAAAATGCTTATTGAAAATCTCAAATATCGGGGATTTACTGGTGGTGACAGTGTTTCCTAGTCTCAGTGCAGTGGGCAGCTGGGGGGAGGTGCTCTTATTCTCCATGGACTTTACATTGTCCCAAAACTTTTGGGAATTAGTGCTACAGGATGTAAATTTCTGTTTGAAAAAGCTAGCCTTTGCTTTCCTAACTGGCCGAATATATTGGTTCCTGACTTCCCTGAAAAGTTGCATATCGCGGGGGCTATTCGATACTAATGCAGTATGCCACAGGATGTTTTTGTGCTGGTCAAGGGCAGTCAAGTCTGGGGTGAACCAAGGGCTATATCTGATCTTAGTTCTATATTTTTTGAACAGGGCATGTTTATTTAAGATGGTGAGGAAAGCACTTTTAAAAGAGCAACCAGGCATCCCGTACTGATGGAATGAGGTCAATATCCTTCCAGGATACCCGGGCCAGGTCGATTAGAAAGGCCTGCTCATTGAAGTGTTTTAGGGAGCGTTTGAGAGTAATGATGGGAGGTCGTTTGACCGCGGACACATTACGGACGCAGGCAATGAGGCAGTGATCGTTGAGATCCTGGTTGAAGATGGCAGAGGTGTATTTATTCACCTTCTGCCTATTGGCTTCTTTGGTATGCCCTTCTTATCTATATACTGTACATTCGAAAAGTATCCAGACCACTTGACTTTTTCCACATTTTGTTACATTACAGCCTTATTCTAAAATGGATCAAATACAAAATGTTAAATATAAAAATCCTCAATCCACCCACAATACCCTATAATGACAAAGCAAAACAGGTTTTACAATTGAACATGATTTGGAAAGGCACAACAGTCTTTATAAAGGTCCCACGTAATTCTTAAATTAAAGATGCTTGGAACCACCAAGACTTTTCTAGAGCTGGCCGTCCAGCCAACCTAAGCAATCAGGGGAGAAAGGCCTTGGTCAGGGAGGTGGCCAAGAACCTGAGTTCCTCTGTAGAGATGGGAGAACCTTCCAGAAGGACAACCATCTCTGCAGCACTCCACCAATTATGCCTTTATGGTTGAGTGGCCAGACGGAAACCACTCAGAAGGCACGACAGCCCACTTGGAAATTGCCAAAATGCACCTGAAGGACTCTGACCATGAGAAACAAGATTCTCTGGTCTGATGAAAGCAAAAATCAACTCTATGGCCTGAGTGACAAGTGTCACGTCTGGACGAAACCTGGCACCATCCCTACGGTGACGCATGGTGGCAGCATCATGCGGTGGGGATGTTTTTCAGCGGCAGGGACTGGGGAACTAGTCAGGATTGAGGCAAAGATTAACAGAACAAAGTACAGAGAGATATCCTTGATGAAAACCTGCTCCAGAGCGCTCAGACTGGCGAGAAGGCTCACCTCCCAACAGGACAACAACCCTAAGTAAACAGCCAAGACAACTCAGGAGGGCTTCAGGACAAGTCTCTGAATGTCCTTGAGTGGCCCAGGCAGAGCCCGATCGAGCATCCCTGGAGAGACCTGTAATTAGCTGTGCAGTGATGCTCCACCATCCAACCTGACAGAGCTTGAGAGAATCTGCAGAGAAGAAGGGGAGAAACTCCCAAAATACAGGTGTGCCAAGCTTGTAGCGTTATACCCAAGAAGACTCAAGGCTGTAATCGCTGCAACAACAAAGCACCGAATAAAGGGTCTGAACTTATGTAAAAGTGATATTTCCATTTTTTCCACATTTGTGTTATGGTCTGAATTTATGTATTAAATCAATATTGTGTCACTGATCTACACACAATACGCCATAATGTCAAAGTGGAATTGTGTATTTAATTTGTTTTTGTATTAACTAAAAACTGAAATGTCTCGAGTCAATAAGTATTCAACCCCTTGGTTATGGCAAGCCTAAAGTTCAAGAGTAAACATGTGCCTAACAAATATCATAAGTTGCATGGACTCATTCCGTGTTCAGTAATAGTGGCTAACATTTTTTTATGACTTCTGCGTACCCCATACATAACAATTATCTGCATGGTCCCCCAGTCAAGCAGTGAATTTCTATCACAGATTAAACCACAAAGACCAAGGAGGTTTTTCAATGCCTCGCAAATGGCACCGATTGGTAGATGAGTAAAAAATAATAAAAAGCAGATACTGAATATCCCTTTGAGCATGATGAAGTTAATAATTAGACTTTGGATTGTGTATCAATACACCCAGTAACGACAAAAGATACAGGTGTCCTTCTTAACTCAGTTGCCAGAGAGGAATGAAACTGCTCAGGGATTAGTGTCATAGGAGAAAACTGAGGATGGATCAACAACATTGTAGTTACTCAACAATACTAACCTAAATGACAGAGTGAAAAGTAAGCCCGTAGAGAATAATAATGAAAATATTCCAAAACATGCACCCGGTTTGCAATAAGACACTTATAACCCTTTTGTCCTGAATACCAAGTGTCATGTTTGGGGCAAATTCAACAACACATAACTGCGTGCAAATCCTAATATTTTCAAGCAGGGTGGCGGCTGCATGGGTATGCTTGTCATCGGCAAGGACCATGGAGTTTATTTTAGGATGAAAAAAAAACGGATACAGCTATAAGCACAGGAAAAATCCTAGAGGAAAACCTGGTACAGTTTGCTTTCCAACAGACATGGAGATTAATTCCCCTTTCAGCAGGACAATAACGTAAAACACAAGACCAAATCTACACTGGAGTTGCTTACCAAGACAGCATTGAATGTTCTTGAGTGGCCTAGTTACAGTTTAGACTTCAATCTTATAGCAAGACATGGAAATGGCTTTCTAGCAACGATCAATTTGACAGAGTTTGATGAATTTTTAAAATAATATATGGGCAAATATTGCAGCTGTAATCGCCGCCAAAAGGTGCTTCTGCAAAGTATTGACTTAGGTGTGAAATACTTATGTAATTTAGATATTTCTCCAATTTGAATAAATTAGCAAACATTTCTAAAAACATGTTCTCACTTTGTCATTATGGGGTAGTGTGTAGATGGGTGAGAAATGTATTTAATCCATGTTGAATTCAGGCTGTAACAACAAAATGTGGAATATGTCATGGGGTATAAATACTTTCTGAAGACAAAAGACTGCAGTGTGGGAAAAGTAGATTGGAGATTGCAAGAACATTAGCATAAAGGGTTTAGGGAATTAACACATCTGAACACAAATTACTCCCAGTTACTCCACACAACATTTGTTCTGTAAATTGAACAGAATTAGAAACATATGATAGGAAGATGAATCCTAACGTTATACTATAGTCTTGAGTGGTCTTGCTTTTACAACTGTGCCAATTTCTGTGCATTATGTTTAGAGATTTGCTCAAGAAATGGACACATTTCAAATCCAGGTACATGTGGGCATTATACAAAGCAGTAGGAAGAGCTCTGGGACTTCGTAAATCCAGAGCGTTTCGCTCTCGGAGTGTTCAGAGCGCACACTGGCCGCTCTGGCCGAGGTTGAGTGTTCTGAGTGGCGCAACGATCTATGGCACTGAATCTCAGCGCTAGATGCGTCACTACAAGCTAAGAATGACATGAATAATCAAGTTAATAAACGTTGGGTAGTTAGTTAGATAGCATATAGTTAATATACTGGCAAGTTCGATGTATTAGTAGCCAACTAACGTCGTCAGCCAACATAAAGTAACTTGTGAAAAGTCATTAATTTATTAGATTGCTCAACATTCTTAACATTTCTTATAATAGGTTAAAGCAATGAATTTGTATGCATTCGTTGTACTTCCACTGCATATTGTCCTCAGTTTTCTTCAAATCTGAAAACGTTGTGAAGCCACACCCATTTCCTGAAGAACTGCATTGTGGGCCCTAAAAGCACAGAAAGTGTCCACTGCTTATATACTTCGTATCTTGGTGAATTTAGTACGACATCTGGGAACCTTTGGCATTCTAACTATATCCATACTATGACCAATAAGCATACTACATTCTGAATTTAAAAATGGGCAGTTTTGTCACAACACAATGCCATAGATATCTCAAGTTTAGAGAGAGCGCGCAATTGGCATGCTGACAGCAGAAATGTACAGCAGAGCAGTTTCCAGAGGATTGAATGCTCATTTCAACCAACATCATTTTATAGAATTTGGCAATATGTCCAACCACGCCAGCCCAGGACCTCCACATCCGGCTTCTTCACCTGCGGGATCATCGGAGACCAGCCACCCGGACAGCTGATGAAACTGTGGACTATTGGTCTGTAATAAAGCCCTTTTGTGGGGGAAAACTATTGATTGTCTAGGTCTGGCTCCACAGTGGGTGGGCCTATGCCCTCCCAAGGCTGCAGCCCTGCCCAATGATGTGAAATCCATAGATCTGGGCCCCAATTTATTTTTTTCAATTGACTGATTTCCTTTTATGAACTGTAACTCAGTAAAATCGTTGAAATTGTTGCATTTATATTATTGTTCAGTATATGTAAACAGACCATAAATGTTTTCTTGGAAAGCAGTGAGTGCTATTATATGATACAATATCAGTATTTGTTGCATGTTCTACTTGTCCTAGCATCAACTGATTTGAACCAGTGTAGCTGTGGATTGACTAAATTGTCTGAATGGAATGTTGGCAGATTGGCAGTTAATTTGAAGAATTCATGGAATCACTCCTCTAAAACTGTCTGGCTAGCTAACACACATACAGTGCATATACATTCTTCACATTCATAGTTTAACACCTTATCAAAGCACTGGCAAACCATTGTTAACCAACTCCCTGACTAACATTGCCGACCTTAAGACCACCATAACAAGATTCATTTTAATTCCTAATTCTATTGTCCCCAGGCCCAGCTCAGTCACGTTCTTCACTGAAAGACTTTTCTCTCATGGCAGAGGCATGTCACTGCATGTATACATACACTGAGTGTACAAAAACAGTAGGAACACCAGCTCTTTTCATGCCATAGACTGACCAGGTGAATCCAGGTGAAAGCCATGTCCCCATATTGATGTCATCCACTTTCAGTGTAAATGAAGGGGAGACGGGTTAAAGAAAGTTACTTAAGCCTTGAGACAATTGAGACGTGGATTGTCTGTGTGTGCTATTCAGTGGGAAAGACAACAGGCTTTAAAAGGGGTTTGGTGCCATGCTCACCGTTTTGAGTGTGTCAAGAACCGCAACGCTGCTGGATTGTTCACGTTTAACAGTTACTCGGGTGTATAAAGAATACCCCTCAAAAAACATCCAGCCAACTTAACACAACTGTGGGAAGCATTAGAGTCAACATGGGCCAACATCACTATGGAACACTTGACACCTTGTAGAGTCTATGCCCTGATGAATTGAGGCTGTCCTGAATGTTTTGTACACGGAGTACTGTACTGCTACAGAGGAACACAATTTCCCCTTTGATAGTGTTACGGGTCTGATTGTCATACTGTGTGGTGTTGACCTACTCTTTCTTTCTCTGTCCATTCATCCCTCCTTCCCTCTAGCATCAGGAGAGGAGGAAGAGGGAGGTGGAGCAGGAAGAGAGCCTGCAGGAGCTCGCGGAGCCCTTGGAAGTCAGGTTTGTCAAAAACGCTGCCGTTCTCTCAGACTTTCGGTCCACCCCCACCATCCAGCATTTATTGCTAATTTCTATAGAATTGTCTTAAAAAAAATACTGGTTGTTTTGTCTATTTGTACCATCACAGAGAACATGCAAATACAGATTAAGAGGTTGTTGAGTGCTAGACTGGGTGGGAGGACAGTGAATAGAGAATAGAATATCTAGCGTGTGATTGATTGGTGAGCAGTGGAAAGAAAGTGTTGTCAGACATTACTGACAGGAGAGCTGCAGATTGAAATCAGTGGAGAAAAGCCGCAGAGAAAGTGGTGTCAAGAGTGGTGTAGCAGAGTAATAGCATACAAATTAAGTAAGGGTGTAGACTGTGTGTGTGGTGTTATATAAGTGTCCAGTTTTATTGTAGAGTAGAATTTATAAAGCAATATAAAGATGACAGTGGTGTACGAGTCACCCACCTTAATGTTCTTGGTGGCCTCGAAGCCATCCAGCTGGTTCAGCAGCTCCAGCATGGTCCTCTGCACCTCGCTGTCGCCCCCACTGCCACCCTCCAGACGTGACGAGCCGATCGAGTCAATCTCGTCCATGAAGATGATGGAGGGTGCGTGCTCGCGGGCCATGACGAACAGCTCGCGCACCATACGGGCACCTGGGATGGGGAAGAGAGCAGGGTTTCAGCCAGCAGCGTGATGCGAGTGAAATACTTATAATAACAGCTTCTGTTTTACGCATGGTGAGAGACATTTAGCCCACTACTTTCACTCATTGCGGTTCTCCATGAAAAAGTAGTGAAATGCACTTAAACATGCTTGAGCTAAACAGCAGCTATTTGGAGAATGTAAGCAGCAAAACATCTCTCCTTGATTCTGGAATTCCCTAACTTTAATTCCTTGTTATTACCGGAATTACTTCACAGTTGGGAACCCTGTCGAATGGTAACCGAAATGGCTGACCATTGATGACTCACCCTCTCCAATGAACTTCTGCACCAGCTCCGAGCCGGACACCCTGATAAAGGTGCAGTCAGTGTGGTGGGCCACAGCTCTGGCCAGCAGGGTCTTCCCTGTACCTGGGGGTCCGTACAGCAGCACACCCTGGTGGCGAGACACACAACAAGGGGGGTTAGACAACCTAAGAGACATGACACAGAGTGCATCTCAAATTTCATGATGTATTTTAGGATGATTATGCTGGAATTAACTGGTGACACTTTCTGTTCTTTCTGGCAATCAAGACTGTTGAGGTTTATGTGATGAATGCTATGAGACATGACCAGAACAAGACCTTAGGGCACTGCCAACAACGTATGAAAAGGTCTGACAAAAAGTTGATTTTGGAGTGTTGCATCCCTTTCAGACATTGCCTACTCTATATGCTTATAAAGTAAACTCAAATGCAAAAGGTAATTGTTTGACTTTACATTGTAAGAGTGGTTAACATATACAGATGATACAACATCTGAATTAAGAAAGAACACAATAAGGGATTTATTCCATTTGGGCTACCCACCTTGGGCTGCGCAATGCCGAGAGCCTCGAAGAGCTCTGGGTGCTTGACTGGCAGCTCAATCACTTCCTTGATCTCCTTGATCTGCTTGTCCAGGCCGCCAATCATCTCGTAGGTGGAGTCAGGCACTTTCTCCACCATCATGAGGGAGACCAGCGGGTCCACCTTGTTGGGCAGGATCTTGTGAAGGGTGTAGCTGTCATTGCGCAGTGCCACGCGGCAATTTGGAGTCACCTGTTGGAATGGGCAACGGGGTTAATCAGTGAATACATTAATGAATAATAATCTTCTGTCCAGCCATCTGGATAGGATCTGGATATTTTTTGCTTTTCAACTGAATTTTGTTAACACTTATTCCAATTTGACAAAAACAAATGAATGTGGTTAAAATATGGTTCCCGTGTGTTGATAATCTGAACTGTACACAGATAGATCTACCTTTGTACATAGAAACATTAAGTTCTCTCCACAATGTGGTGAAATATCAACAACAATGTTTCCTTACTTACATCATTGATGTCAATATTCTTATCCACATCCACCACAAATTTTCCCTCTGGATGGACCTGGACACAATAGTACAGTAGACTGCCAATGACATCTAAGAGCAACTACAGTTTACCACCGAAAAAGTTTGTGTTACATTTCAGCAAAAAAAAAAAAGAAGCTTCATACACACCTTGACCAGCACTTTCTTTTTGTCCATGGCCCTCACTACCTCTCCAACATAGGAACCCTGCTCCTGTAGCAACTGCAGCTCCTCACGAAGGAGACGCACTGAGGACAAAGCAAATAGATTTGAACAATTCATAATGTGCATGTTCCTGAGTGCAATCAAATTACAGTAGTCCGACACAGCACTGACAATTTATAATCCACACAATTATTGCTACAATATTTATTTTTAATTTAAAACCTTTATTTAACTAGGCAAGTCAGTTAAGAACAAATTCTTATTTTCAATGACGGCCTAGGAACAGTGGGTTAACTGCCTGTTCAGGGGCAGAATGACAGATTTGTACCATGTCAGCTCAGGGGCTTGAACTTTAGGCTTTGTCACAATTAATTAACTACTATCTAGTTAGCTACACTGCTATTTAGAAGAGAAGTTTAGCTGTTGTTCTGGGTAGACAACCATAATTCCTACCTTTTGCATTGAGTTCATTCCTCTGAGCCTGTAGACGTCTGAGATTCTGACTCTTGTCATTCACTGTCAACTGGAGGCAGAGAGACCAGTTACTTCTTTGCTTGACAGTTGTATTAGTAGTGTCACTACGGTGTCAACAGACAACATGTAACGTTAGCTAATACAATTGGATTAAAACCTGTGTTTGCTTACCTGTAACTCTTCTATCTTGGACTGGTAGTATTGCCTGAGACCAGAACCACCTTTACTGTCCTCCATCTCCATCTGCAAATACACCGATACATGTTCAATAACTGAGATAGTTGTTGGACAGTTGTCAAGTACACAATGTATATAACGTTAATTATCTAGCTAACATCAAGGTGACTAACGTGTATATATATAGGCCTAACTAGCTATCTAGAAAGACGACTAGCTGAAGATAAGATTTTTACCAGCTTACTAACAAAAATGTCATACTAGCGGATAACTAAATTAGCTAGCTAACGTTACTTAACTAGCTATATTTTTTGTTGTTGTCCATTATACTTAACTTATACCAAGTTATGCATAGTCACAAAAATAAGGAATGTCACTGAAACTAACATAATTAATTAGATTAACTAGGTAGAAAGCTAACAGTTAGCTAGCTAGCTAAAAGTAGCTTACAATGAGACAGCAAACTGGCAGGGTTGTCTATTTTTGACAGACCGTTTTGGTCCATTCAAAACAGTTCAACCGTCTTCTGACGAGCACCAACTTTACGGAACACACTGTTCAGTGTCTAATCAATGCCTTATCTACAATAAATTCTCAAAAGTGTGATAGTCATAATAAAGACAACGAAATCACTTACATTATGGTCCATTCCTTCCAGCGCCATCTTGAAATTCTAAACTTCCGTTGGATGAAGGGGTACTTCCGACAGAGGAACGTCTTCTTCATTAAATGTTCTACAATTAACATGGGATAATTACTGACACCTGCTGTACTGGAGGTATAGTACAGTAAAACGCAACTGAAATTTTGCTAATAATGTTAAAAGTAAGTGTATGCTCCATTTCTGTCCTTTTTGCAATACCTTATCTATTTGGAAAAGCTATTCCAGAAACAGATATGTTGAATATTGTAAAATCCATTTGCATGGTCCTTTGAGTTGGCCTGATGTACCATATTACTGTAGCTATATCAATAGTGTGTAATACGTGTGCAATATATAATATAGATAAACATTATTTAACAGTTTTGATTGCATTTCAAAGAGACTGGCATTGAGGATGTGGTTTTCGACTTATCAGTTAAACAGACTGGCTTGTCTATTCCAATTATGTATTACTGTTGATCTTCTACCATGCTACAGACTGAGGAACAAAAGTTTGTTCAAGCCAAGTCCCAGCAGTGCACAAGGACATACGTGTACTTAGTTTGGCTGTTATTTGAGGAGAGTAGTAAACCAGCAATATTTGTTTAATATGGCGAGTTTCTTCAAGATTTAGTTTAGTTCTTGCTGCTGTCAGCTGCCTCCAATTCTAATCAATAGAAAACATTTTATTGCAATTTTTTACATAATTTGACCTCTTTCTCAATAACTAGGATTCCATCCAATTGGCAACAGATTTTCATGCGAATATCTTAAAATCGACCTAAAACCATCAGGGGCATTTATAAGAATTGAAGACACTGTGGGCTTAGCCCAAAGCCAGTAGGGGTTACACTCTCGTGTACATTCACCCAAGGCTAAAAAATGAAGAAAATGATTTCAACAGATAAATATATGAATTTGGTGCACTTTGAAATGAACATTGAGCGATTCAAACATTGAGAGATTAGATCTTTTTCATGTAACTTGCACATTCCCACATGCCACAGCAGACACTGCTAGTACTCAATTACAGTTCCTACTGTGGGTCTCTCTACTCTGGAACACTACTCCACAGTAGGCTGCTGAGGGGAGGACAGCTCATAATAATGTCTGGAAAGGAGTTATTGGAATGTTATCTGTGTTTGATTTACCTTTATTTAACTAGGCAAGTCAGTTAAGAACAAATTCTTATTTTCAATGACGGCCTAGGAACAGTGGGTTAACTGCCTGTTCAGGGGAAAAACGACAGATTTGTACCTTGTGGATTTGAACTTGCAACCTTTCAGTGACTAGTCCAACGCGCTAACCACTAGGCTACCCTGAGATACCATTCCATTTATTCCGTTCTAGCCATTACTATGAGTCTGTCCTCCACAATTAAGGTGCCACCAACAACCTGCACTCTACTCTCTACTCTGGAACACATACAGTACCAGTCAAAAGTTTGGACACAACTACTCATTCCAGGGTTTTCTTTATTTCGACTACTTTCTACATTGCAGAATAATAGTGAAGACAACACTATGAAATAACACATGTGGAATCATGTAGTAACCCAAAAAATGTTAAACAAAGCAAAATATATCTTACATTTGAGATTCTTCAAAGTAGCCAACCTTTGCCTTGACAGCTTTGCACACTCTTGGTAAGAACAAATTCTTATTTTCAATGACGGCCTAGGAACAGTGGGTTAACTGCCTGTTCAGGGGCAGAACGACAGATTTTTACCTTGTCAGCTCGGGGATTTGAACTTGCAACCTTTCTGTTACTAGTCCATGCTCTAACCACTAGGCTACCCTGCCGCCCTGCTGTTAAAAGTTAATTTGTGGAATTTCATTCCTTCTTAATGTGTTTGAGCCAATCGGTTGTGTTGTGAGAAGGTAGGGGTAGTATACAGAAGATAGCCCTATTTGGTAAAAGACCAAGTCTTTATTATAGCAAGAACAGCTCAAATAAGCAAAGAGAAATTACAGTCCATCATTACTTCGGAGCCCTTTTTTAAATTTTCACCTAAAATGACATACCCAAATCGAACTGCCTGAAGCTTAGGACCTGAAGCAAGGATATGCATATTCCTGATACCATTTGAAAGGAAACACTGAAGTTTGTGGAAATGTAAAATTAAAGTAGAATAATACAACACATTAGATCTGGTGAAAGATAATACAACGAAAATATTTTTTACATTTTTGTTTTATTTTTATCATCTTTGAAACTCAAGAGAAAGGCCAAAATGTATTATTCCTGTTTAAGCACAATTTACATTTTGACCACTAGATGGCAGCAGTGTATGTGCACAATTTATACTGATCCAATGAACCATTGCATTTCTGTTCAAAATGTTGTATCAAGTCTGCCCAAATGTGCCTAATTGGTTTATTAACTGTGCACTATTCTCAAACAATAGCATGGTATTCTTGCACTGCAATAGCTACTGTAAATTGGACAGTGCAGTTAGATTTACAAGAATTTATGATTTCTGCCCATGTCAGATACGTCTATGTCCTGGGAAATGTTCTTGTTACTTACAACCTCATGCTAATCACATTAGCACACGTTAGCTCAACCGTCCTGTGTGTGTGAGTGTGTGGGGTGGGGGGGGGGGGGGGGGATCAGACATGAAGGTCAGTCAATATGGAACATTTCAAGAAATTTGAAAGTTTCTTCAAGTGCAGTTGCAAAACCCATCAAGCATTATGATGAAACTGCCTCTCATGAGGACTGCCACAGGAAAGGAAGACCCAGAATTACCTCTGCTCTAGAGGATACGTTCATTAGACTTAACTTCACCTCAGATTGCTGTCATGTTTTGTCATTGATTATCATGTCTTGTCCCTGTGCTTCCCCTTCTATTCGTTTCCCTCTGCTGGTCTTATTAGGTTCTTTCCCTCTTTCTATCCCTCTCTCTCCCCCTCCCTCTCTCACTCTCTCGCTCTCTCTTCTCTCTATCGTTCCGTTCCTGCTCCCAGCTGTTCCTATTCCCCTAATCAATCATTTAGTCTTCCCACACCTGTTCCCGATCCTTTTCCCTGATTAGAGTCCCTATTTCTCTCCCTGTTTTCCGTTCCTGCCCTGTCGGATCCTTGTCTATTATTCACCGTGCTGTGTCTATGTATTGCCCTGTCGTGTCGTGTTTCCCTCAGATGCTGCGTGGTGAGCAGGTGTCTGAGTCTGCTACGTTCAAGTGCCTTCCTGAGGCAACCTGCAGTTCTTGATCAAGTCTCCAGTCTGTTCTCGTCATTACGAGTAGTATTATGCCTTTTGTTTGTAAAGTAACTTTACTGGATTAAAAACTCTGTTTTCGCCAAGTCGCTTTTGGGTCCTCATTCACCTGCATAACAGAAGGATCCGACCAAAGAATGGACCCAGCGACTACAGATGCTCGTAACACTGTGGTCCTGTGTAGCTCAGTTGGTAGAGCATGGCGCTTGTAACGCCAGGGTAGTGGGTTCGATCCCCGGGACCACCCATACGTAGAATGTATGCACACATGACTGTAAGTCGCTTTGGATAAAAGCGTCTGCTAAATGGCATATATTACTGCCGTCGAGATCCAAGGAGCCATGCTCGGCAGACACGAGCAGGAATTGTCTGCTGCTCGCCATGCCGTGGAGAACCTGGCCGCTCAGGTTTCCGACCTCTCTGGACAGTTCCAGAGTCTTCGTCTCGTGCCACCTGTTACTTCCTGGCCTGCCGAGCCTCCGGAACCTAGGGTTAATAACCCACCTTGCTACTCCGGGCAGCCCACGGAGTGCCGCTCCTTTCTCACCCAGTGTGATATTGTGTTCTCTCTCCAACCCAACACATACTCTAGCGAGAGAGCTCGGGTTTCTTACGTCATTTCACTCCTTACTGGCCGGGCTCGAGAGTGGGGCACAGCTATCTGGGAGGCAAGGGCTGATTGTTCTAACAATTACCAGAACTTTAAAGAGGAGATGATTCGGGTTTTTGACCGTTCAGTTTTTGGTAGGGAGGCTTCTAGGGCCCTGGCTTCCCTATGCCAAGGTGATCGATCCATAACGGATTACTCTATAGAGTTTCGCACTCTTGCTGCCTCTAGTGACTGGAACGAGCCGGCGCTGCTCGCTCGTTTTCTGGAGGGACTCCACGCAGTGGTCAAAGATGAGATTCTCTCTCGGGAGGTTCCTTCCAGTGTGGACTCTTTGATTGCTCTCGCCATCCGCATAGAACGACGGGTAGATCTTCGTCACCAAGCTCGTGGAAGAGAGCTCGCGTCAACGGTGTTTCCCTGCTCCGCATCGCAACCATCTCCCTCCTCTGGCTCAGAGACTGAGCCCATGCAGCTGGGAGGTATTCGCATCTCGACCAAGGAGAGGGAACGGAGGATCACCAACCGCCTGTGCCTCTATTGCGGATTTGATGGACATTTTGTCAATTCATGTCCAGTAAGAGGCCAGAGCTCATCAGTAAGCGGAGGGCTACTGGTGAGCGCTACTACTCAGGTCTCTTCATCTAGATCCTGTACTACTATGTCGGTCCATCTACGCTGGACCGGTTCGGGTGCTACATGCAGTGCCTTGATTGACTCTGGGGCTGAGGGTTGTTTCATGGACGAAGCATGGGCTCGGAAACATGACATTCCTTTCAGACAGTTAGACAAGCCTACGCCCATGTTTGCCTTAGATGGTAGTCATCTTCCCAGTATCAGATTTGAGACACTACCTTTAACTCTCACAGTATCTGGTAACCACAGTGAGACTATTTCTTTTTTGATTTTTCGTTCACCTTTTACACCTGTTGTTTTGGGTCATCCCTGGCTAGTATGTCATAATCCTTCTATTAATTGGTCTAGTAATTCTATCCTATCCTGGAACGTTTCTTGTCATGTGAAGTGTTTAATGTCTGCCATCCCTCCCATTTCTTCTGTCCCCACTTCTCAGGAGGAACCTGGCGATTTGACAGGAGTGCCGGAGGAATATCATGATCTGCGTACGGTCTTCAGTCGGTCCCGAGCCAACTCCCTTCCTCCTCACCGGTCGTATGATTGTAGTATTGATCTCCTTCCGGGGACCACTCCTCCTCGGGGTAGACTATACTCTCTGTCGGCTCCCGAACGTAAGGCTCTCGAGGATTATTTATCTGTGTCTCTTGACGCCGGTACCATAGTGCCTTCTTCCTCTCCGGCCGGGGCGGGGTTCTTTTTGTTAAAAAGAAGGACGGTACTCTGCGCCCCTGCGTGGATTATCGAGGGCTGAATGACATAACGGTTAAGAATCGTTATCCGCTTCCCCTTATGTCATCAGCCTTCGAGATTCTGCAGGGAGCCAGGTGCTTTACTAAGTTGGACCTTCGTAACGCTTACCATCTCGTGCGCATCAGAGAGGGGGACGAGTGGAAAACGGCGTTTAACACTCCGTTAGGGCATTTTGAGTACCGGGTTCTGCCGTTTGGTCTCGCCAATGCGCCAGCTGTTTTTCAGGCATTAGTTAATGATGTTCTGAGAGACATGCTGAACATCTTTGTTTTTGTCTATCTTGACGATATCCTGATTTTTTCACCGTCACTCGAGATTCATGTTCAGCACGTTCGACGTGTTCTACAGCGCCTTTTAGAGAATTGTCTCTACGTGAAGGCTGAGAAGTGCTCTTTTCATGTCTCCTCCGTTACTTTTCTCGGTTCCGTTATTTCCGCTGAAGGCATTCAGATGGATTCCGCTAAGGTCCAAGCTGTCAGTGATTGGCCCGTTCCAAGGTCACGTGTCGAGTTGCAGCGCTTTTTAGGTTTCGCTAATTTCTATCGGCGTTTCATTCGTAATTTCGGTCAAGTTGCTGCCCCTCTCACAGCTCTTACTTCTGTCAAGACGTGTTTTAAGTGGTCCGGTTCCGCCCAGGGAGCTTTTGATCTTCTAAAAGAACGTTTTACGTCCGCTCCTATCCTCGTTACTCCTGACGTCACTAGACAATTCATTGTCGAGGTTGACGCTTCAGAGGTAGGCGTGGGAGCCATTCTATCCCAGCGCTTCCAGTCTGACGATAAGGTTCATCCTTGCGCTTATTTTTCTCATCGCCTGTCGCCATCTGAGCGCAACTATGATGTGGGTAACCGCGAACTGCTCGCCATCCGCTTAGCCCTAGGCGAATGGCGACAGTGGTTGGAGGGGGCGACCGTTCCTTTTGTCGTTTGGACAGACCATAAGAACCTTGAGTACATCCGTTCTGCCAAACGACTTAATGCCCGTCAAGCTCGTTGGGCGTTGTTTTTCGCTCGTTTCGAGTTTGTGATTTCTTACCGTCCGGGTAGCAAAAACACCAAGCCTGATGCCTTATCCCGTCTGTTTAGTTCTTCTGTGGCTTCTACTGATCCCGAGGGGATTCTTCCTTATGGGCGTGTTGTCGGGTTGACAGTCTGGGGAATTGAAAGACAGGTTAAGCAAGCACTCACGCACACTGCGTCGCCGCGCGCTTGTCCTAGTAACCTCCTTTTCGTTCCTGTTTCCACTCGTCTGGCTGTTCTTCAGTGGGCTCACTCTGCCAAGTTAGCTGGTCATCCCGGTGTTCGAGGCACTCTTGCGTCTATTCGCCAGCGCTTTTGGTGGCCGACTCAGGAGCGTGACACGCGCCGTTTCGTGGCTGCTTGTTCGGACTGCGCGCAGACTAAGTCGGGTAACTCTCCTCCTGCCGGTCGTCTCAGACCGCTCCCCATTCCTTCTCGACCATGGTCTCACATCGCCCTAGACTTCATTACCGGTCTGCCTTTGTCTGCGGGGAAGACTGTGATTCTTACGGTTGTCGATAGGTTCTCTAAGGCGGCACATTTCATTCCCCTCGCTAAACTTCCTTCCGCTAAGGAGACGGCACAAATCATCATCGAGAATGTGTTCAGAATTCATGGCCTCCCGTTAGACGCCGTTTCAGACAGAGGCCCGCAATTCACGTCACAGTTTTGGAGGGAGTTCTGTCGTTTGATTGGTGCGTCCGTCAGTCTCTCTTCCGGGTTTCATCCCCAGTCTAACGGTCAAGCAGAGAGGGCCAATCAGACGATTGGTCGCATACTACGCAGCCTTTCTTTCAGAAACCCTGCGTCTTGGGCAGAACAGCTCCCCTGGGCAGAATACGCTCACAACTCGCTTCCTTCGTCTGCTACCGGGTTATCTCCGTTTCAGAGTAGTCTGGGTTACCAGCCTCCTCTGTTCTCATCCCAGCTTGCCGAGTCCAGCGTTCCCTCCGCTCAAGCGTTTGTTCAACGTTGTGAGCGCACCTGGAGGAGGGTGAGGTCTGCACTTTGCCGTTACAGGGCACAGACTGTGAGAGCCGCCAATAAACGCAGGATTAAGAGTCCTAGGTATTGTTGCGGCCAGAGAGTGTGGCTTTCCACTCGCAACCTTCCTCTTACGACAGCTTCTCGTAAGTTGACTCCGCGGTTCATTGGTCCGTTCCGTGTCTCCCAGGTCGTCAATCCTGTCGCTGTGCGACTGCTTCTTCCGCGACATCTTCGTCGCGTCCATCCTGTCTTCCATGTCTCCTGTGTCAAGCCCTTTCTTCGCACCCCCGTTCGTCTTCCCTCCCCCTCCCGTCCTTGTCGAGAGCGCACCCATTTACAAGGTACGTAGGATCATGGACATGCGTTCTCGGGACGGGGTCACCAATACTTAGTGGATTGGGAGGGTTACGGTCCTGAGGAGAGGAGTTGGGTTACGTCTCGGGACGTGCTGGACCGTTCGCTTATTGATGATTTCCTCCGTTGCCGCCAGGGTTCCTCCTCGAGTGCGCCAGGAGGCGCTCGGTGAGTGGGGGGTACTGTCATGTTTTGTCATTGATTATCATGTCTTGTCCCTGTGCTTCCCCTTCTATTCGTTTCCCTCTGCTGGTCTTATTAGGTTCTTTCCCTCTTTCTATCCCTCTCTCTCCCCCTCCCTCTCTCACTCTCTCGCTCTCTCTTCTCTCTATCGTTCCGTTCCTGCTCCCAGCTGTTCCTATTCCCCTAATCAATCATTTAGTCTTCCCACACCTGTTCCCGATCCTTTTCCCTGATTAGAGTCCCTATTTCTCTCCCTGTTTTCCGTTCCTGCCCTGTCGGATCCTTGTCTATTATTCACCGTGCTGTGTCTATGTATTGCCCTGTCGTGTCGTGTTTCCCTCAGATGCTGCGTGGTGAGCAGGTGTCTGAGTCTGCTACGTTCAAGTGCCTTCCCGAGGCAACCTGCAGTTCTTGATCAAGTCTCCAGTCTGTTCTCGTCATTACGAGTAGTATTATGCCTTTTGTTTGTAAAGTAACTTTACTGGATTAAAAACTCTGTTTTCGCCAAGTCGCTTTTGGGTCCTCATTCACCTGCATAACAGATTGCAGCCCAAATAAATGCTTCACAGAGTTCAAGTAACATACACCTCTCAACATCAACAGTCTGTGTGAATCAGGCTTTCGTGGTTGAATTGCTGCAGAGGAACCACTACTAAAGGATACCAATAAGAAGAAGAGACTTGCTTGGGCCAAGAAACACAAGCAATAGACAGACCGGTAGAAATTTGTCCTTTAGTCTGATGAGTCCAAATTTTAGATTTTTAGTTCCAACCGCCGTGTCTTTGTGAGACGCAGAGTAGGTGAACAGATGATCTCTGCATGTGTGGTTCCCACCTTGAAGCATGGAGGAGTGATTGTGTGGGGGTGCTTTGCTGGTGACACTGTCAGTGATTTATTTAGAATTCAAATCAAATCAAATCAAATTGTATTTGTCACATACACATGGTTAGCAGATGTTAATGCGAGTGTAGCGAAATGCTTGTGCTTCTAGTTCCGACAATGCAGTAATAACCAACAAGTAATCTAACTAACAATTCCAAAACTACTGTCTTATACACACAAGCGAAGGGGGATAAAGAATATGTACATAGAGATATATGAATGAGTGATGGTACAGAGCGGCATAGGCAACATACAGTAGATGGTATCGAGTACAGTATATACATGTGAGATGAGTATGTAAACAAAGTGGCATAGTTAAAGTTGCTAGAGATAGATGTGTTATGCAGGTGAATGAGGACCCAAAAGCGACTTGGCGAAAACAGAGTCTTTAATCCAGTAAAGTAAAATACAATCAAAAAACACAATATCCACTCGTAATGACGAGGATAGACTGGAGACTCGATCTTGAACTGCAGGTTGCCTCGGGAAGGCACTTGAACTTAGCAGACTCAGACACCTGCTCACCACGCAGCATCTGAGGGAAACACGACACGACTGGGCGATACACAAACACAGCACGGTGAACAATAGATACAAGGATCCGACAGGACAGGAACGGAAAACAAGGGAAGAAATAGGGACTCTAATCAGGGAAAAGGATCGGGAACAGGTGTGGGAAGACTAAATGAATGAGTTAGGAGAATGAGGAACAGCTGGGAGCAGGAACGGAACGACAGAGAGAGGAGAGAGAGGGAGGGGGAGAGAGAGGGATAGAAAAAGGGAACGAACCTAATAAGACCAGCAGGGGGAAACGAACAGAAGGGAAAGCATAATGACAAGACAATATATGACAAAACATGACAGTACCCCCCCACTCACCGAGCGCCTCCTGGCGCTCTCGAGGAGGAACACTGGTGGCAACGGAGGAAATCATAGATCAAACGGTCCAGCACGTCCCGAGAAAGAACCCAACTCCTCTCCTCAGGACCGTAACGGAAAAACGAAAAAAAAGGGAAACTAGGGTACTACTCTAAAAAAAAATGAGACACGGGTAGAGAACTGTAAGAGTTTGAGCTATCAGGACCAAACAGGCCAGGAGAGTGACGACTGGGGACAGACTGAGACACCGCAAGGCTAAGACCAGGACCAGGAGAGAGGCGGTGGCTGAGGACAGACTGAGACACAGCAAGGCCAGGAGTAGGGGCAGGAGAGATGCGGTGGCTGGGGACAGACTGTGACACAGCAAGACCAGGAGTAGAGGCAGAAAAATACGCACAAGGGTGGACCCCATCGTCAGTATCGGAGCGCTGGGACAGAATGGCTCCCACGCCCACCCCCGACGCGTCAACCTCAACAATAAACTGTTTAGTGACGTCAGGTGCAACAAGGATAGGAGCGGATGCAAAACGCTTCTTAAAGAGATCAGAACAACAATCATACGACCGGTGAGGAGGAAGGGAGTTGGTTCTGGACCGACTGAAGACCGTGCGCAGACCATGATATTCCTCCGGCACTCCTGTCAAATCACCAGGTTCCTCCTGAGAAGAGGGGACAGAACAAACAGGAGAAATAGCAGACATTAAACACTTCACATGACAAGAAACGCTCCAGGAAAGGACAGAACCACTAGACCAATCAAAAGAAGGATTATGACACACTAGCCAGGGATGACCCAAAACAACAGGTGTAAAAGGTGAACAAAAAATCAAAAAAGAAATGGTCTCACTATGGTTACCAGATACAGTGAGGGTTAAAGGTAGTGTTACATATAATATACTGGGGAGAGGACTACCATCCAAGGCAAACATGACCGTGGGCTCCCCTAACTGTCTGAGAGGAATGTCATGTTCCCGCGCCCAGGCTTCGTCCATAAAACAGCCCTCTGCCCCAGAGTCTATTAATGCACTGCAGGAAGCTGCCGATCCGGTCCAGCGTAGATGGACCGGTAAAGTAGTACATGTACTTGACGGAGAGGACCGTCTAGTAGCGCTTATCAGTCGCCCTCCGCTTACTGATGAGCTCTGGCCTTTAACTGGACATGAAATGACAAAATGACCAGCGGAACCGCAATAGAGACAGAGGCGGTTGGTGATTCTCCGTTCCCTCTCCTTAGTCGAGATGCGAATACCCCCAGCTGCATGGGCTCAACACCTGAGTCAGTGGGGAAAGACGGTAGTGTCGGAGAGAGGGGAGACACAGTTAACGCGAGCTCTCTTCTATGAGCTCGGTGACGAAGATCTACCCGTCGTTCAATGCGAATAGCGAGTTCAATCAAAGAATCCACGCTGGATGGAACCTCCCGAGAGAGAATCTCATCCTTAACCTTAGCGTGGAGTCCCTCCAGAAAACGAGCGAGCAACGCCTGCTCGTTCCAGTTACTGGAGGCAGCAAGAGTGCGAAACTCTATTGAGTAATCCGTTATGGATCGATTACCTTGACATAGGGAAGACAGGGACCAGGAAGCTTCTTTCCCAAAAACTGAGCGATCAAAAACCCTTATCATCTCCTCTTTAAAGTTCAGATAATTGTTAGTACACTCAGCGCTTGCCTCCCAGATAGCGCTGCCCCACTGCCGAGCCCGACCAGTAAGGAGTGATATGACGTAGGCAATCCGAGCTCTCTCTCTTGAGTATGTGTTGGGTTGGAGAGAGAACACGATATCACACTGGGTGAGAAAGGAGCGGCACTCAGTGGGCTGCCCAGAATAACAAGGTGGGTTATTAACCCTAGGTTCCGGAGGCTCGGAAGAACCGGAAGTAGCTGGTGACACGAGACGAAGACTCTGATACTGTCTTGAGAGGTCGGAGACCTGAGCGGCCAGGGTCTCAACGGCATGCCGAGCGGCAGACAATTCCTGCTCGTGTCTGCCGAGCATCGCTCCCTGGAACTCGAGAGTAGAGTAGAGAGAATCCATAGTCGCTGGGTCCATTCCTTGGTCGGATCCTTCTGTTATGCAGGTGAATGAGGACCCAAAAGCGACTTGGCGAAAACAGAGTCTTTAATCCAGTAAAGTAAAATACAATCAAAAAACACAATATCCACTCGTAATGACGAGGATAGACTGGAGACTCGATCTTGAACTGCAGGTTGCCTCGGGAAGGCACTTGAACTTAGCAGACTCAGACACCTGCTCACCACGCAGCATCTGAGGGAAACACGACACGACTGGGCGATACACAAACACAGCACGGTGAACAATAGATACAAGGATCCGACAGGACAGGAACGGAAAACAAGGGAAGAAATAGGGACTCTAATCAGGGAAAAGGATCGGGAACAGGTGTGGGAAGACTAAATGAATGAGTTAGGAGAATGAGGAACAGCTGGGAGCAGGAACGGAACGACAGAGAGAGGAGAGAGAGGGAGGGGGAGAGAGAGGGATAGAAAAAGGGAACGAACCTAATAAGACCAGCAGGGGGAAACGAACAGAAGGGAAAGCATAATGACAAGACAATATATGACAAAACATGACAAGATGTATTACATAAAGATGCAGTAGATGATATAGAGTACAGTATATACGTATACATATGAGATGAATAATGTAGGGTATGTAAACATTATATTAGGTAGCATTGTTTAAAGTGGCTAGTGATATATTTTACATCATTTCCCATCAATTCCCATTATTAATGTTATGCTGGTGAATGAGGACCCAAAAGCGACTTAACGGAAACAGAGTCTTTATTCACGTCTTAAACAAAAGCGAAAATCCTAATGCAAAAACAGAAAAACTGAAATCCACTCGTCAGTAGAGAGGAATGACTGGAGACGCGACCACAGACTGCAGGTCGCTTCGGGAAGGCACCGGCCGTAGCAGACATTGACACCTGCTCACACGCAGCATCTGAAGAAGGCAAAACACGACAGGGCGGAACAAGGACACAGAACAGCGAACATCAAGCAAGGATCCGACAAGGACAGAAGCGGAAAACAGAGGGAGAAATAGGGACTCTAATCAGAGGGCAAAATAGGGGACAGGTGTGAAAGAGTAAATGAGGTAGTTAGGAGAATGAGGAACAGCTGGGAGCAGGAACGGAACGATAGAGAGAGAGAGAGAGAGAGAGGGAGAGAGGGAGGGGGAGAGAGAGGGATAGAAAGAGGGAAAGAACCTAATAAGACCAGCAGGGGGAAACGAACAGAAGGGGAAGCACAAGGACAAGACATGACAATATGTGACAAAACATGACAATTAAAGTGGCTGGAGTTGAGTCAGTGTGTTGGCAGCAGCCACTCAATGTTAGTGGTGGCTGTTTAACAGTCTGATGGCCTTGAGATAGAAGCTGTTTTTCAGACTCTCGGTTCCAGCTTTGATGCACCTGTACTGACCTCGCCTTCTGCATGATAGCGGGGTGAACAGGCAGTGGCTCGGGTGGTTGTTGTCCTTGATGATCTTTATGGCCTTCCTGTAACATCGGGTGGTGTAGGTGTCCTGGAGGGCAGGTAGTTTGCCCCCGGTGATGCGTTGTGCAGACCTCACTACCCTCTGGAGAGCCTTACGGCCCGCCAGGATGCTCTCGATTGTGCATCTGTAGAAGTTTGTGAGTTCTTTTGGTGAATTTCTTCAGCCTCCTGAGGTTGAAGAAGCGCTGCTGCGCCTTCTTCATGATGCTGTCTGTGTGGGTGGACCAATTCAGTTTGTGTGTGATGTGTATGCCGAGGAACTTAAAACTTACTACCCTCTCCACTACTGTTCCATCGATGTGGATAGGGGGGTGTTCCCTCTGCTGTTTCCTGAAGTCCACAATCATCTCCTTAGTTTTGTTGACGTTGAGTGTGAGGTTATTTTCCTGGCACCACACTCCGAGGGCCCTCACCTCCTCCCTGTAGGCCGTCTCGTCGTTGTTTGTAATCAAGCCTACCACTGTTGTGTCATCCGCAAACTTGATGATTGAGTTGGAGACCCAGGGTCTCGAGCTAGACGACGAGCTTGGAGGGTACTATGGTGTAAAATGCCGAGCTGTAGTCGATGAACAGCATTCTCACATAGGTATTCCTCTTGTCAAGATGTGTTAGGGCAGTGTGCAGTGTGGTTGAGATTACATCGTCTGTGGACCTATTTGGGCGGTAAGCAAATTGGAGTGGGTCTAGGGTGTCAGGTAGGGTGGAGGTGATATGGTCCTTGACTAGTCTCTCAAAGCACTTCATGATGACGGAAGTGAGTGCTCAGTTACCTTAGCTTTCTTGGGAACAGGAACAATGGTGGCCCTTTTGAAGCATGTGGGAACAGCAGACTGGGAATATGTCCGTAAACACACCGGCCAGCTGGTCTGCGCATGCTCTGAGGGCGCGGCTGGGGATGCCGTCTGGGCCTGCAGCCTTGCGAGGGTTAACACGTTTAAATGTCTTACTCAACTCGGCTGCAGTGAAGGAGAGACCGCATGTTTTCGTTGCAGGCCGTGTCAGTGGCACTGTATTGTCCTCAAAGCGGGCAAAAAAGTTATTTAGTCTGCCTGGGAGCAAGACATCCTGGTCCGTGACTGGGCTGGGTTTCTTCTTGTAGTCCGTGATTGACTGTAGACCCTGCCACATGCCTCTTGTGTCTGAGCCGTTGAATTGAGATTCTACTTTGTCTCTGTACTGACGCTTAGCTTGTTTAATAGCCTTGCGGAGGGAATAGCTGCACTGTTTGTATTCGATCATGTTGCCAGACACCTTGCCCTGATTAAAAGCAGTGGTTCGCGCTTTCAGTTTCACGCGAATGCTGCCATCAATCCACGGTTTCTGGTTAGGGAATGTTTTTATCGTTGCTATGGGAATGACATCTTCAACGCACGTTCTAATGAACTCGCACACCAAATCAGCGTATTCGTCAATATTTTTATCTGACGCAATACGAAACATGTCCCAGTCCACGTGATGGAAGCAGTCTTGGAGTGTGGAATCAGCTTGGTCGGACCAGCGTTGGACAGCTTTTTTCCATCTACGTAACATTGCAAAAATCAGAAACTTTCTGTCCAAAAAGGATGCAGAAAAATTAATCCATGCTTTTGTTACTTCTAGGTAACGCTAGGTAATGCTCTACTTTCCGGCTACCCGGATAAAGCACTAAATAAACTTCAGTTAGTGCTAAATACGGCTGCCAGAATCCTGACTAGAAGGGCTATATAAATACATATATTTAAGTGACACAAAACTGTTAGAATCAGAGGACTCAAAAAATACTGTGTTGAAATGTTTAGGGAGGAAGTGGGTAAAATTGACTGATCATTTGTGCTGGATAGTATAGGGATAGACAGTGCCTGGGAAGCTTTTAAATGTAGATTCATTGATGTGGTGAATGTGATGGCTCCCATTAGACAAGTCAGAGTAAAGCAGATATCTATCCCTTGGTTTAATCAAGAGATTCTAGAATATATCCAAGCAAGGAATAGGCCTTTAAGATATGTAAAAACTCTCAAGAGCAGTCTGATTACACAGTTGATGCTCTCATGCATGCCTCAGTGTTGCTTGCCTCGAAGCGAACATAGAAGTGATTTAGCTCATCTGGTAGGCTCGTGTCACTGGGCAGCTCGTGGCTGTGCTTTCCTTTGTAGTCTGTAATAGTTTGCAAACCCTGCCACATAAGACGAGCGTCAGAGCCGGTGTAGTAAAATTTTATCTTTGCCCTGTATTAAAACCTCTTTGGGCTGCAATCCCGATGACGGGATGATATGACAACAGCCAGTGAAAGTGTAGGGCGCCAAATTCAAAACAAGAGAAATCTCATAATTAAAATTCCTCAAACATCTTATACCATTTTAAATGTATTATTGTTGTTAAACCCACCACAGTGTCAGATTTCAAATAGGATTTATGGCGAAAGCACCACAAATTATTATGTTAGGTTACCACCAAGCCATAGAAAAACACAGCCATTTTCCCAGCCAAAGAGAGGAGTCACAAAAAGCACAAATAGAGATAAAATGAATCACTAACCTTTGATGATCTTCATCAGATGGCACTCATAGAACTTCATGTTACACAATACATGTATGTTTTGTTTGATAAAGTTCATATTTATATAAAAAAAATCAGAGTTTACATTGGCGAGTTACATTCACTAGTTCCAAAAACATCCAGTGATTTTGCATAGCCACATCGATTCAACAGAAATACTCATCATAAATGTAGATGATAATGCAAGGTATACACATGGAATTGTAGATATACCTCTCCTTAATGCAACCGCTGTGTCAGATTTTTTTTAAATTTTACGGAAAAAGCCTGTCTGATTGCAAGAAAAGGCAAAACACCCCAAATCACAAAAAAATAATATAGCTGAGTTTGAAACATTGCACTATCCACGAGAGAATCCACTTACTGGTTTCTCAGTCATTCTCTGGTGGTTTTTCTGCAGACTTCAGGAGGCGACGCAAATCGGTGGTCGTAGTCAGGGATTTTGCCAGTTTGATGACTTTAGGCTTCAATATTAAGTCCCACTTTTCAAGGAGCTTAGAGGATGTTTCATCGTCGGCAAAAAGTCCTGATTCACCTAAAACAAAGTGGATCAACTGAACTTCATGACCAACACAAAATCATGTTCTCAATCAGACAAATAGCATGTAGTTCTAATTCCAAGACATACTACATACTACATACCACATACTACATCACACCAATCATTTGATGTCCAGAAACCTGGGAAAGACTGTGAGGATCTGTGCTTCTGTCTGGACTATAAACTGGCTCCTGGAACACCCCCTTCATTGTCTGATAAATGTGTTTTTCATTGGCCGAGTAGACAAGGAATGAAATGGCCTCCTTGCATGCATCACCAAATAGCTGGTGGTCCAGGTCAGTCTTCCTCCTATGGGTTGGGCCTCCCGACTGGGGTGAAATACTCTTCTTGATGAGTCTTCCTTGATGCCGTCTTCAGGCGATAATTCAGATATCCTTTGCCCGTGTCAGGATCATAGAAGGGTTCCTTAGATGTGGGAAAAGATTACCAACATGGTAGTCAAATGGTTAGAATTTTTTGACTTGATTCTATGACTGTTTGGTGTCCCGTTCAGTCCACAGAACAAGTGTCAAAATATTAAAGCAAGCAAGCAAGCTCTACCAGCACTTACATAGCCTTTGGGGGAAAACAGATCTCTCAACGAAGGAAAGAGGGTCACAATTCACAATTGGGAATCATCAAAAATGTGTATTTGTGCTACAAAAAAGGGAGACTAATCAGAATACATAAGCTACACAGGGGGAAACAGAATGGGTCTGACACAAATCAAGCCCAAGGGTTCAATAAAGAAAATACATCAGACAGTTCATATTTTCACCTTGATCTCCATAAGAGAAGGTTGCAACTTCATAAACTTCTTGCATTTTTGGTATTGGACCTTCACCAACATGTTACACTGCACTCCTGCAAAATGCAATTACACACAATGTCATATTGAAGTTATGGTGTAGCTGTACATCATACAAGACTCCCCTTTATACCCTCTCCCCTTTGTCTTCCCTGCAGTGGATCAACCATTTGTTCCAAATTCCACTTTAATGATGTAAAAGGTGTCCGCCTGCCTGCGGATCTGGAGCTTGGCAAGGCAATATTCCATTGGAATAAACCAACCTATCTAGCTAGCTATCTGACTAGCTACAAACAGTTACCACAACCATTCAAATCTATAGGAAAGAAATTGGGAAATACATTTCAAGCCGTACTGGCTTGAACACAATGCCTGATCTGTGATCAACAACAAGCACACACCATAGACATGTTAATCTAAATGACAGAGGACAACCCTATCACGTCTGGCCACGTGCCCTAGCTAGCTAACTTTAGAGCTAAATTACAAGATGTTGAGTTCAGTGTTGTAGCTAGCTATATAGCTATCTATCTAACAATTTTAGGCCAGACAAATATATGCGTTTTGAAGAACAAATTTGTAGATATTAGCCATGTTGTTACCGTCACTTCCTGGTTAGCTACATGCTGCACCAAACAAGGCTCAAATTGATCACACTAGGTCACACCCCAATTAATACCATGCATCTGCTGCACCACTAATGTTAGTTGGCCTTGTGAACTCAACACGCACATGGTTGAAATCACCTAACGGTAAAGCCTAACTCTGATTCTTTAGGATTTTCATTAATTTCCTCAAATCGAAAACTTTTCAGATGTAGCTATATCCACAAACAAAGATCTCGACCATTCACATAGCTGGTATAACAAGTTTGGCCACCAGCTAACTTATTAAAATATACACTAGCGTTCAAAAGTTTGGGGTCACTTAGAAATGTGAGGGTCCCCGCTCTAGAGCCGCCACCTAAGTGGGCCAAGCCAGAGGTGGAGCGGGGTCTATGTCCCTCACCAGAGCCGCCACCGCAGAGAAATGCCCACCCAGACCCTCCCCTATAGGTTCAGGTTTTGCAGCCGGAGTCCGCACCTTGGGGGGAGGGGTACTGTCACGCCCTGACCTTAGAGCTTTTTATGTCTCTATTTTGGTTTGGTCAGGGTGTGATTTGGGTGGGGATTCTATGTTATTTTTTATAGGTTTTTGTATTTCTTTGTTTTGGCCAGGTATGGTTCTCAATCAGGGACAGCTGTCCATCGTTGTCTCTGATTGGGAACCATACTTAGGTAGCTTTTTCCCCACATGGTTTTTGTGGGTAGTTAGTTTCTGTTTAGTACCTTACAGGACTGTTTTGGTTATTCTCTTGTTATTTTTGTTTAGTGTAAATAAAAAGTCATGAACACTTACTACGCTGAGCTTTGGTCCGATTTCTCTTCAGAAGACGACACCCGTTACAGGAAGTTAAAGCTTGGTCGCAAATGGGTCTTCCAAATGAACAATGACCCCAAGCATACTTCCAAAGTTGTGGCACAATGGCTTAAGGACCACAAAGTCAAGGTATTGGAGTGGCCATCACAAAGCCCTGACCTCACTAATGCGTTATGGATTAGAAGGAATGATTTACAGCTGAAGTCAGAAGTTTACATACACCTTAGCCAAATATATTTAAACTCAGTTTTTCACAATTCCTGACATATAATCCTAGTAACAATTCCCTGTTTTAGGTCTGTTAGGATCACCACTTCATTTTAAGAATGTGAAATGTCAGAATAAAATAGTTATTTATTTCAGCTTTGTTTCTTTCATCACGTTCCCAGTGGGTCAGAAGTTTACATACACTCAATTAGTATTGGGTAGCATTGCCTTTAAATTGTTTAACTTCGGTCAAACGTTTCAGGTAGCCTTCCACAAGCTTCCCACAATAAGTTGGATGAATTTTGGCCTACTCTTTCTGACAGAGCTAGTGTAACTGAGTCAGGTTTGTAGGCCTCCTTGCTCGCACACACTTTTTCAGTTCTGCCCACAAATGTTCTATAGGATAATATCACGGCTGTTTGAAAGAGAGGACCAAGGTGCAGCGTGGTAAGCATACATGATATTTTAAAGATCAAAATGACGCCGACAAAACAATAAACAATACAAAAACAAACCGTGAAGCTCAAAGGCAAAGTGCCATAAAGAAAGTCAACTTCCCACCAAGACAGGTGGGAAAAAAGGCACCTAACTATGGTTCCCAACCAGAGACAACGATAGACAGCTGTCCCTGATTGAGAACCATACCTGGCCAAAACATAGAGATAGAAAATCATAGAAACACAACACATAGAAATGCCCACCCCAACTCACGCCCTGACCAAACCAAAATAGAGACATAAAAAGGATCTCCAAGATCAGGGTGTGACACTTCCTGACTGATGTATTAAGATGTTGCTGCAATATATCCACATAATTTTCATTTTTCATGATGCCATCTATTTTGTGAAGTGCACCAGTCCCTCCTGCAGCAAATCACCCCCACAACATGATGCTGCTACCCCTGTGCTTCAGGGTTGGGATGGTGTTCTTCGGCTTGCAAGCCTCCCCCTTTTTTCTCCAAACATAATGATGGTCATTATGGCCAAACAGTTCTATTTTTGATTCATCAGACCAGAGGACATTTCTCCAAAAAGTACAATCTTTGTCCCCATGTGCAGTTGCAAACCATAGTCTGGCTTTTTTATGGCGGTTTTGGCGCAGTGGCTTCTTCCTTGCTGAGTGGCATTTTAGGTTATGTCAATATAGGACTAGTTTTACTGTGGATATAGATACTTTTGCACCTGTTTCCTCCAGCATCTCCACAAGGTCCTTTGCTGTTGTTCTGGGATTGATTTGCACTTTTCGCACCAAAGTACGTTTCAGGTTTCATTTCTTGTTAATTTCTAAGTCATTTCCAAGTTAATATGATTTTAAATAGCATGGAGTTACTGTTAAAAGGGAGATCTGTTGGATTCTATCTTCTAACTTGAAATCTCCTTATTCGTGTTACCATATTATAACGGAGTGTATGGAAATCTACTGAGTGAGAATGGGGGTAGAGAAAGTTTACATTCTGTCAGAACATGTTATTGTTAAATCTCATGTATCCTATGGAGAGGAGAAGGGCAACAGTCTGGTTTCTGTCACTGATAAGGTAGAACAGCCGTGAGTTAGGGAGCAGTGAGGAATGGGGGCCGAGGTCATGTCAGATGAAGTGAGAAGGAAAGTCACCACTTGAGTTCCTGCCTAGCAACAGAGATGTATTGGCTGTCCAGATGTGCAAGGAGGAGCCTCCGCCAAGGAGGGTTTACATATATGTGCTTGTGTAAACATGTCTTTGTCCTTTCAGCTGTTTGACACAGTGGGTGAATAAACTTGGTTTGAGCTTTGACTAGTTGTCCATGAGTTTTTTACTCTGTTTGTCACACCCTACAGTCTATTGAAACTGATATCACAATCATAATAATCATAATGATAATAATATATGTGGCCTAAAGACAATATTAAATCGAGAATAGTCTGATGTGTGACGATATTATCAATTGTCGAATAGAGAATGAAGAGACTAATGACCTGTGCAGAGTACATTGACAGCTTGCATTGACGAATAGCATTTCTTCCATTTTCATGCTAGAGGCCCATGCAGGCCAGTTGTTTTGATTGCTATACCGTATCAGAAATAGCAGATTCCAACGTTTCTAATGAACCTATTTTTGCAAAACAACTGTACAAATTGTGCGGAAGGTCTCTGTTTCAAAATATTACTTTTTCCTAGAATTTCTCATGTCAGTAGGCTACTGGTGTCATGTATTGTCATGTATTGTCATGTCTTGTCCCTGTGCTTTCTCTTCTCTTCGTTTCCCCCTGCTGGTCTTATTAGGTTTCTTTCTCTCTCTCTATCCCTCTCTCTCTCTCTATCGTTCCGTTCCTGCTCCCAGCTGTTCCTCATTCTCCTAACGACCTCGTTTACTCTCTCACACCTGTCCCCTATTTTGCCCTCTGATTAGGTCCCTATTTCTCTCTCGGTTTCTGCCTCTGTCCTTGTCGGATTCTTGTTTGCTGTACCCTTGTTCCGTCCTGTCGTGTTTTGCCTTTTCATCAGATGCTGCGTGTGAGCAGGTGTCTCTGTCCGCTACGGCCCGCGCCTACCCGAAGGGACCTGCAGTCTGTTGCCGCTTATCCTGCAATTCTCCTCAACAACTATAGAGGACTTATGTTTTCCCTGTTTGGACATTTCCTGTAAAGGATTGAGGATTATGTTTTCTCTGTTTGGACTTTAATAAACTCAGTTTCTGTTAAGTCGCTTTTGGGTCCTCACTCACCTGCATAACAGAAGAATCCGACCAAGAATGGACCCAGCGACTACGGATGCTCGCTACTCAGCCGTCGAGATCCAGGGAGCGATGCTCGGCAGACACGAGCAGGAATTGTCTGCTGCTCGGCATGCCGTTGAGACCCTGGCTGCTCAGGTCTCCGACCTCTCAAAACAGTTTCACAATCTCCGTCTCGATCCACCAGCTACTTCCTGGGCTTCCGAGTCTCCGGAGCCCAGAATTAATAACCCACCGTGTTACTCTGGGCAGCCCACTGAATGCCGCTCGTTTCTCACCCAGTGTGATATTGTGTTCTCTCTCCAGCCCAACACATACTCAAGGGGTAGAGCTCGTATCGCCTACGTCATATCTCTCCTTACTGGACGGGCTCGTGAGTGGGGCACGGCAATCTGGGAGGCAAGGGCTGAGTGTACTAACGAGTATCAGAACTTTAAAGAGGAGATGATACGGGTCTTTGATCGTTCAGTTTTTGGGAAAGAAGCTTCCAGGGCCCTGGCTTCCCTATGTCAAGGTAATCGATCCATAACGGATTACTCTATAGAGTTTCGCACTCTTGCTGCCTCCAGTGACTGGAACGAGCCGGCGTTGCTCGCTCGTTTTCTGGAGGGTCTCCACGCTGAGGTTAAGGATGAGATTCTCTCCCGGGAGGTTCCTTCCAGCGTGGACTCTTTGATTGAACTCGCCATCCGCATAGAACAACGGGTAGATCTTCGTCACCGAGCTCGTGGAAGAGAGCTCGCGTTAACAGTGTCTCCCCTCTCCGCATCACTACCATCTCCCCCCACTGGCTCAGGTGTTGAGCCCATGCAGCTGGGGGGTATTCGCATCTCGACTAAGGAGAGGGAACGGAGAATCACCAACCGCCTCTGTCTTTATTGCGGTTCCACTGGACATTTTGTCATTTCATGTCCAGTAAAAGCCAGAGCTCATCAGTAAGCGGAGGGCTACTGGTGAGCGCTACTACTCAGGTCTCTCCGTCAAGATCCTGTACTACCTGGTCGGTCCATCTACGCTGGACCGGTTCGGCAGCTTCCTGCAGTGCCTTGATAGACTCTGGGGCTGAGGGCTGTTTTATGGACGAAGCCTGGGCTCGGGAACATGACATTCCTCTCAGACAGTTAGGGGAGCCCACGGCCATGTTCGCCTTGGATGGTAGTCCTCTCCCCAGTATATTATGTGAAACACTACCTTTAACCCTCACAGTTTCTGGTAACCATAGTGAAACCATTTCTTTTTTGATTTTTCGTTCACCTTTTTCACCTGTTGTTTTGGGTCATCCCTGGCTAGTGTGTCATAATCCTTCTATTAATTGGTCTAGTAATTCTATCCTATCCTGGAACGTTTCTTGTCATGTGAAATGTTTAATGTCTGCTATCCCTCCTGTTTCTTCTGCCCCCTCTTCACAGGAGGAGCCTGGTGATTTGACAGGGTTGCCGAAGGAATATCATGATCTGCGCACGGTCTTCAGTCGGTCCAGGGCCACCTCCCTTCCTCCTCACCGGTCGTATGATTGTAGTATTGATCTCCTTCCGGGGACCACTCCCCCCCGGGGTAGACTATACTCTCTGTCGGCTCCCGAACGTAAGGCTCTCGAAGATTATCTGTCTGTTGCTCTCGACGCTGGTACCGTAGTCCCTTCTTCCTCTCCCGCCGGAGCGGGGTTTTTTTTTGTTAAGAAAAAGGACGGTACCCTGCGCCCCTGCGTGGATTATCGAGGGCTGAATGACATAACGGTTAAGAATCGTTATCCGCTTCCCCTTATGTCGTCAGCCTTCGAGATTCTGCAGGGAGCCAGGTTCTTTACTAAGTTGGACCTTCGTAACGCGTACCATCTCGTGCGCATCAGGGAGGGGGACGAGTGGAAAACGGCGTTTAACGCTCCGTTAGGGCATTTTGAATACCGGGTTCTGCAGTTCGGTCTCGCTAATGCTCAGCTGTCTTTCAGGCATTAGTGAATGATGTACTGAGAGACATGCTGAACATCTTTGTTTTCGTTTACCTTGACGATATCCTGATTTTTTCACCGTCACTCCAGATTCATGTTCAGCACGTTCAACGTGTTCTCCAGCGCCTTTTAGAGAATTGTCTTTATGTGAAGGCTGAGAAGTGCGCTTTTCATGTCTCCTCCGTCACATTTCTCGGTTCTGTTATTTCCGCTGAAGGCATTCAGATGGATCCCGCTAAGGTCCATGCTGTCAGCGATTGGCCCGTCCCTAAGTCACGTGTCGAGCTGCAGCGCTTTCTCGGTTTCGCAAATTTCTATCGGCGTTTCATTCGTAATTTCGGTCAAGTGGCAGCTCCTCTCACAGCCCTTACTTCTGTCAAGACGTGCTTTAAGTGGTCCGTTTCCGCCCAGGGAGCTTTTGATCTCCTCAAGAAGCGTTTTACATCCGCTCCTATCCTTGTTACTCCTGACGTCACTAAACAATTCATTGTCGAGGTTGACGCATCAGAGGTGGGCGTGGGAGTCATTCTGTCCCAGCGCTCCCAGTCTGACGATAAGGTCCACCCTTGCGCGTATTTTTCTCATCGCCTGTCGCCGTCGGAATGTAACTATGATGTGGGAAACCGCGAACTGCTCGCCATCCGCTTAGCCCTAGGCGAAAGGCGACAGTGGTTGGAGGGGGCGACCGTTCCTTTTGTCGTTTGGACTGACCATAAGAACCTTGAGTACATCCGTTCTGCCAAACGACTCAATGCGCGTCAGGCTCGTTGGGCGTTGTTTTTCGCTCGTTTCGAGTTCGTGATTTCTTATCGTCCGGGCACTAAGAACACCAAGCCTGATGCTTTATCCCGTCTCTTCAATTCTTCTGTAGCCTCTACCGACCCCGAGGGGATTCTCCCTGAGGGGCGTGTTGTCGGGTTGACTGTCTGGGGAATTGAGAGACAGGTAAAGCAAGCACTCACTCACACTCCGTCGCCGCGCGCTTGTCCTAGTAACCTTCTTTTCGTTCCCGTTTCTACTCGTCTGGCCGTTCTTCAGTGGGCTCACTCTGCCAAATTAGCTGGCCACCCCGGCGTTCGGGGTACGCTTGCTTCTATTCGCCAGCGTTTTTGGTGGCCTACTCAGGAGCGTGACACGCGCCGTTTCGTGGCTGCTTGTTCGGACTGCGCGCAGACTAAGTCAGGTAACTCTCCTCCTGCCGGTCGTCTCAGACCGCTTTCCATTCCCTCTCGACCATGGTCTCACATCGCCTTAGACTTTATTACCGGTCTGCCTTCGTCAGCGGGGAAGACTGTTATTCTAACGGTTGTCGATAGGTTCTCTAAGGCGGCTCATTTTATTCCCCTCGCTAAGCTTCCTTCTGCTAAAGAGACGGCACAAATCATCATTGAGAATGTGTTCAGAATTCATGGCCTTCCGTCAGATGCCGTTTCGGACAGGAGTCCGCAATTCACGTCTTAGTTTTGGAGGGAGTTTTGTCGTTTGATTGGGGCTTCCGTCAGTCTCTCTTCCGGTTTTCATCCCCAGTCTAACGGTCAAGCAGAACGGGCCAATCAGACTATTGGTCGCATCTTACGCAGTCTTTCCTTTCGAAACCCTGCGTCTTGGGCAGAACAGCTCCCCTGGGCAGAATACGCTCACAACTCGCTTCCTTTGTCTGCGACCGGGCTATCTCCTTTTCAGAGTAGCCTTGGGTACCAGCCCCCTCTGTTCTCGTCCCAGCTCGCCGAGTATAGGGTTCCCTCCACTCAGGCTTTTGTCCAACGTTGTGAGCGCACCTGGAAAAGGGTCAGGTCTGCACTTTGCCGTTATAGGGCGCAGACTGTGAGAGCCGTTAATAAGCGTAGGACTAAGAGTCCTAGGTATTGTCGCGGTCAGAGAGTATGGCTCTCCACTCGTAACCTTCCCTTTACGACAGCTTCTCGCAAATTGACCCCGCGGTTCATTGGTCCGTTCCGTATTTCTCAGGTCGTTAATCCTGTCGCAGTGCGACTTCTTCTTCCGCGACATCTTCGTCGCATCCACCCAGTCTTCCATGTCTCCTGTGTCAAGCCTTTTCTTCGCGCCCCGTTCGTCTTCTCCCCCCGTCCTTGTCGAGGGCGCACCTATCTACAGGGTCCGGAAGATTATGGACATGCGTTCTCGGGGACGTGGTCACCAGTACTTAGTGGATTGGGAGGGGTACGGTCCTGAGGAGAGGAGTTGGGTTCCATCTCGGGACGTGCTGGACCGTTCGCTGATCGATGATTTCCTCCGTTGCCGCCAGGTTTCCTCCTCGAGTGCGCCAGGAGGCGCTCGGTGAGTGGGGGGGTACTGTCATGTATTGTCATGTATTGTCATGTCTTGTCCCTGTGCTTTCTCTTCTCTTCGTTTCCCCCTGCTGGTCTTATTAGGTTTCTTTCTCTCTCTCTATCCCTCTCTCTCTCTATCGTTCCGTTCCTGCTCCCAGCTGTTCCTCATTCTCCTAACGACCTCATTTACTCTCTCACACCTGTCCCCTATTTTGCCCTCTGATTAGGTCCCTATTTCTCTCTCGGTTTCTGCCTCTGTCCTTGTCGGATTCTTGTTTGCTGTACCCTTGTTCCGTCCTGTCGTGTTTTGCCTTTTCATCAGATGCTGCGTGTGAGCAGGTGTCTCTGTCCGCTACGGCCCGCGCCTACCCGAAGGGACCTGCAGTCTGTTGCCGCTTATCCTGCAATTCTCCTCAACAACTAAAGAGGATTTATGTTTTCCCTGTTTGGACATTTCCTGTAAAGGATTGAGGATTATGTTTTCTCTGTTTGGACTTTAATAAACTCAGTTTCTGTTAAGTCGCTTTTGGGTCCTCACTCACCTGCATAACAACTGGTGACAATCAGCAATAGCCATTTGGGATATTCCATTCTATTCTTACTGTAAAATATGTCTGTTGACTGTGGTAGGGCCTGTGATGTCTGCTAAATGAACAAGTTAATTTCATTGGCATTGCGCATCCATAGCCTTGATTACTAAGCACAGATATTCTGTTGTTTTGAAATAAATTGCCTTGTATCACGTTTTTTTTATGACCTTCCTAAATAAATGTAAATGCTTAATTTCTCTGCAGGAGAGGACTGGCCACCCCTCAGAGCCTGGATCCTCTCTAGGTTTCTTCCTAGGTTCTGGCCTTTCTAGGGAGTTTCTCCTAGCTACTCTGCTTCTACACCTGCATTGCTTGCTGTTCGGGGTTTTAGGCTGGGTTTTTGTACAGCACTTTGAGACATCAGCTGATGTAAAAAGGGCTTTATAAATAAATGTGATTTGATAATTAGGTAATCACCATTTGTGAATAAAGAACAAGAAGGGCCTTTCTATTGTATTCATCTATTCTAATTATAATCTCACAATGGTGTACACCATATCAGTCCACCGAATCCAAGCAGTTTTATTAGCCTACTCTAGGCCTACTTGGAGTAGGCTACACAGTGAGAGTGTGCATTTTACAAAGGCAAGACCAAGACGAATCGATGCACATGGTGCATTAGTGTTGCTACAAGATGTGAATGAAAACGACTCAGATGGAATAAGTGGATCATGACATCTCTGATGATTATTATTCTGATTCATGCTTAATAGTTTTTCATATCTGGGAAAGGATCCATATCGGGCTGCAGGTAAGCGAGTGTCGGATAATGGTTTGGATCAGATGGCACGGCTGTACTAGGTGAAAGGAGGAACTCGCCGTTGGCCTGTTGCTGTGTTCTACAACATGCTTGACTTGGCTGCTATCAACATACACGTGTTGTTTAAACAGTGCATGAACAACACCCTTCTGCATGAGCAGAAGAGACTTCATCGTGAGTCTGGCACATGAAACATATGAGAGCCGAAGCAGCAGCAAAGATTCCATGCGAGCCATTGAGCCCGGCAAATTGCTCCCAGGGAGGGGAAGCTGCAAGGTGGGCAGATGCACTCGGAACAGAACCTGGACACCTGTTTCTGCTGCAAGCGATTTGTTTGTGGGAGGTGTTGCAATCAAGTGTAATTGCCGAAGATCTGTGGTGAATGTTAGGACAAGGGATAACGGTCTTCTAGCCATCATCGATACACTTTTCATTTTCCATGTGTTTTGTCTTGTTTTTCCTCACACCTGGTTTCAATTCCCTCAATCATTTGTTGTATATATATATATATATATATATATATATATATATATATGCCATTTAGCAGACGCTTTTATCCAAAGCGACTTACAGTCATATGTGCATACATTCTACGTATGGGTGGTCCCGGGGATCGAACCCACTACCCTTGCGTTACAAGCGCCATGCTCTACCAACTGAGCTACAGAAGGACCACGTGTGTATTTAACCCTCTGTTCCCCTCATGTCTTTGTGTGAGATTGTTTATTGTAAGTGCTTGTGCACGTGTTTATTGGTGCGCGACAGGTTTTTGTACTCAATATCTTGTTTTTTTATGCTGTTGGTTTTGCTATTAAACTGCTCCGGCTATTACCAAGTTCTGCTCTCCTGCGACTGACTTCCCTGCCACCGGTTCGCACCCATTACAAAAGTAACAGTCAGTATCTAGTGTGGCCACTAGCTATATTAAGTACTGCAGTGCATCTCCTCCTCATGGACTGCACCATATTTTCCAGTACTTGCTGTCAGATGTTACCCCACTCTTCCACCAAGGCACCTACAAGTTCCCGGACATTCCTGGGGGAATGGCCCTAGCCCTCACCCGCTGATTGAACAGGTCCCAGACGTGCTCAGTCCGATGATGCTGTGACACACAGCCCCAGACCATGACGGACCCTCCACCTCCAAATCAATCACGCTCCAGAGTACAGACCTCGGTGTAATGCTCTGTCGTTCGACGATGAACGCGAATCCGACCATCACCCCTGGTGAGACAAAACCATGACTCGTCAGTGAAGAGCACTTTTTGCCAGTCCTGTCTGGTCCAGCGATGGGTGGTTTGTGCCCATAGGCGACGTTGTTGCAGGTGATGTCTGGTGAGGACCTGCCTTACAACAGGCCTACAAGCCCTCAGTCCAGCCTCTCTCAGCCTATTGTGGACAGTCTGAGCACTGATGGAGGGATTGTGTTTTCCTTGTGTAACTCGGGCAGTTGTTGTTGCCATCCTGTACCTGTCCCGCAGGTGTGATGTTCAGATGTACAGATCCTGTGCAGGTGTTGTTACACGTGGTCTGTCACTGCGAGGACGATCAGCTGTCTGTCTTGTCTCCCTGCCCCATATGCAGTCCTCATGCCTCCTTGCAGCATGCCTAAGGCACGTTCACACAGATGTGCAGGGACCCTGGGCATCTTTCTTTTGGTGTTTTTTAGAGTCAGTAGAAAGGCCTCTTTAGTGTCCTAAGTTTTCATAACTGTGACCTTAATTGCCTACCATCTGTAAGCTGTTAGTGTCTTAACGACCGTTCCACAGGCGCATGTTCATTCATTGTTTATGATTCATTGAACAAGCATGGGAAACCGTGTTTAAACCCTTTACGAAGAAGATCTGTGAAGTTTTTTTGGATTTTTAAGAATTATCTTTGAAAGACAGGGTCCTGAAAATGGGACATTTATTTTTATGATGAGTTTGGTTGTAACAAAGGCACTCCACGCCTACAGTAACATAAATTAATGAACATGTTATTATGTTCTTTCAAATATTCACATTTGTTATTCTAATGTTACCTAACACCTTCATAAGCACAACCAAATTGCATTAGCAGGGAGTACAGGAGGGGACTTAGCACGCACCTCTGAGGGGCCCCCGTGTGAGGAGCAGAGTGGCGGATGTTTTGTTACCTACCCTTACCACCTGGGGGTGGCCCGTCAGGAAGTCCAGGATCCAGTTGCAGAGGGAGGTGTTTAGTCCCAGGGTCCTTAGTTTGTCCAGGTGTGTTAGGGCAGTGTGGAGTGCAATAGAGATTGCACACTCTTGGCTTCCCTCAACCAGCTTCATGAGGAATGTTTTTCCAACACTATAAAAAGGAGTTTCCACATTTGCTGAGCACTTGTTGGCTGCTTTTCCTTTACCCTGTAGTCCAACTCATCCCGAACCATCTCAATTGGGTTGAGGCCGGGTGATTGTGGAGGCCAGGTCATCTGATGCAGCACTCCATCACGCTCCTTGGTAAAATAGCCCTTGAGTCATTGTCCTGTTGAAAAATAAATGATAACCCCACTAAGCGCAAACCAGATGGGATGGCGTATCGCTGCAGAATGCTGTGGTAGCTATGCTTGTTAAGTGTGCCTTGAATTCTAAATAAATCACTGAGTGTCACCAGCAAAGTACACCCACACCATCACACTTCCTCCTCCATGCTTCATGGTGGGAACCACACATCTGGAGATCATCCGTTCACCTACTCTCTGTCTCACAAAGACACAAAGGTTGGAAGCAAAAATCTCACATTTGGACTCATCAGACCAAAGGACAGATTTCCACCGGTCTAATGTCCATTGCTCGTGTTTCTTGGTCCAAGCAAGTTTCATATTCTTATTGGTGTCCTTTAGTAGTGTTTTTTAAATATATATATTTTTTTACATCAATTCAACCACGAAGGCCTAATTCACGCAGTCTCCTCTAAACAGTAGATGTTGAGATGTGTCTGCTACTTGAACTCTGTGAAGCATTTATTTACATTTAACATTTACATTTAAGTCATTTAGCAGACGCTCTTATCCAGAGCGACTTACAAATTGGTGCATTCACCTTATGACATCTAGTGGAACAGTCACTTTACAATAGTGCATCTAAAAATGGGCTGCAGTTTCTGAGGCTGGTAACTCTAATGAACTTATCCTCTGCAGCAGAGGTAACTTTGAAGAAACTTTCAAAGTTCTTGACATTTTTCGGATTGACTGATTATCATGTTCTTAATTAATGATGGACTGTCGTTTCTCTTTGCTTGTTTGAGCTGTTCTTGCCACATGTTCTTTTACCAAATAGGGCTACATTCTGATTGACTCAAATGCATTAAGGAAAGCAATTCCACAAATGAACTTTTAACAAGGCACACCTGTTAATTGAAATTCATTCCAGGTGACTACCTCATGAAGCTGGTTAAGAGATTGCCAAGAGTGTGCAAAGCTGTCATCAAGGCAAAGGGTGGCTACTTTGAAGAATCTCAAATTTTTTTAAACACTTTTTTGGTTACTACATGATTCCATATGTGTTATTTCTGATGTCTTCACTATTATCCTACAATGTAGAAAATAGTAAAAAATTAAGGAAAACCCTTGAATGAGTAGGTGTGTCCAAACTTTTGACTGGTCCTGTTAATCTTCACCAAATCAATGCAAACTGGTATTGTTCCTAAAGGTTTGAAAATTGCCAAAGTTATCCCCCTCCACAAATCTGGGGATTCCAGATCTTTTACACATTATCACCTAATATCTGTACTAACACGTTTTACTAAAATCCTAGAAAAATTGGTGCATAAGAGAATGTTGAAAAATTTAAATCAACACTTATTCTATATGAGCACCAATATGTTTTTTGTAAAAACGACTCCACAGATATGTCTCTTTTGCAACTTGTGGATAAAACCTTTACAGCCCTGAACAACAACGAATACGCACTTGGCGTTTTTTTATTTATAGATGTATCCAAAGTGTTTGACACGGTTCATCATGAAATATTATTTATTGAATTGCATTATTACGTTTTCATGATTATACACATAATTGGCTATAACTTTATGTTTATGATCGAGAACCATTTGTTTATACAAACATCTGTGCACCTACCAGGGCCAAGATATCCTGCCACAGGGTTCGATAATTGAACCTTTGTTATTCCTAATCTATGTCATTGACCTTGCTGCTGTGTATTCTACCATACTTGCCATTCTCTTTGCTGATGACACCAATTTGATTTTATCACACAATCATTTGTATTCACTAATTAATGAAGCCAACTCAGGCATGGACAGATTATCTGAATGTTTCCAGATAAACAATTATCTTTAAATGTTAACAAATGTAACTTTATTGTATTAATTATTAATAAAAATAAGCATTGTTAAAAAATGTTTTAAAAAAAAGCCATCATCTTAATTGGTGGGAATGAAATGGAACATCCAGTAGATTCCTCTGAGTTCTAATTAAAGAAAAGTTATCCTGGAAACATCATACTTAATTTGCCTGCAGCATAGTGATGAAATCTGTTGGTATCATCAGACAGTTTAGTGGTTTGGTTCATCAAGCTTGCTTCCTAACTCTATACTAAAGCTGAATTTACCCATATCTCATTCACTGTAATATTGTCTGGGCCAGTATATACTGTATGCCTCCTACCTACACAAATGACACATTATACAAAAGTCATTTGCAAGACTAGCCTCCTCTAATTACCTGGCTCCATCTGAACCTTTGTTTAATAAGAAACTCAATATCTTGTCTAATTACGAGATTAATGTGAGCCCATTATGTACTTTCATCAGTTTACTAAAAATAAAAATGCTCATCTCACACTTAATATATTTTACTTGTCAGAGATACCACAAATGGTGTTACCAGTTGCATGCCACCGCCCACCATTCTCATTACACCTGATCTGACATTGACAAAAAATCCTTAGACTTTCTATCTCAAGCATGTGTGTGACACACACAAACACCAAATAAATAATGGACACCCCTCGCCTCATCTGTTTAGTCGTTTTACTTTTAATAGTAAACATTACAAAATAACATGATCTCTACTTCATCTACAAAATAATAACTTAATATTCATGATCGTGGTAAGCGTCAAATGGTTTGGCTCCAACAACTGTTCATAAACATGCATACTGTTGAAATATAAAAATATAAATACATCCCATTAATGTCCTTAATAAATCCATAACTAAGATTTTAAATAGTTCTGAATAAAATAATTAAAACGCAGTTGAGTACAATAAGGCATTAAGATGTATCGCAAGAGCTGTACAGGTTCATAGAATATAGTTAAAAAATATAATTTGTTTTGCTTAATGCGGGAACCCTAAAATAACTGATTAAATCACTACTTTTCTCAACAGGAAGAACAAGTCTGAATTTTTTTTCAAGCTAACATACCAACACTAAACAGATGAAATGAAGCACTTCAGTACAAAACCAAGACTTGTTGAAAGCATACCAGGGGTGGGGCACAGAACACAAGTAGTACCTGGATATACTTATCTCAACCTGACCTTTGACCTTTAAAGCCCTTCCATGACATCACACCTTAACCACTGAAAAAGTCTAACAACCAAAATGATCTGAGGAAAAGTGATTTTTCTCAGATTCATGGGGAGCATTAAGTCATAATATGAGTTGTGATCAGAACGCTGTGTGCATATACAGTGGGGCAAAAAAGTATTTAGTCAGCCACCAATTGTGCAAGTCTCATTTTGTCTGTCATAGTTAAAGTGTACCTATGATGAAAATTACAGGCCTCTCTCATCTTTTTAAGTGGGAGGACTTGCACAATTGGTGGCTGACTAAATACCTTTTTGCCCCACTGTACATGGTGGTGTCTAGAATTCGAATGAATGAGTTTGAAATCATGTGAACTCGTACAAGGAACAAAACAAAGGAGACTATGGCAATGACAGTTACGAACAAAGAAAATGGCAGACATGGGTACAATTAATTTGACTGAATCAATGGCCACTAGATCTGTAGTGTAAGGGGGACTGCGGCTAACGTTCTTGTAAGCATGATAAACTTTACTTTTCCTAAAAGCAAAAAGTTGTCTTAGTTTCACTTTCATGCAAATTGTGTTTTAGGTGCAAGTGAACTGTGTCATGAGCCTGGCTGTACAGTAGCAGTCATGAGCACCTCATGGTGTATTAAAATGTGGCCGTGCCCAGAGAGGAAGACGCAGAGCAAATACCTGTCTGAACCTTCGGTGAAATTAAACATCAACATTTGTAAGGTGCTTGATACTCCTTAACTCAACTTTACCAATGTTTTTTTGTACCTGAAACAAATAGATGAAGTACACTGTTCATAATCACCATTACAGTATGGGCTAACCTCCAGATACATCGTTGGCCCTATTTAAAACAGACATACTCTGTGATAACACAATTTATACAGTGTCTACTCCTGTCCATTTCTGGAAGGTAGCAGCCCCTGACTTATGTGCTATTCTCCCCCTCAAATTTTCATTCTCTTTCCGAATATCATACTAATATACGCAACCTTTTGTAAGATAATTTCCCTGTTACTCTTTTATATCATCCCCCAACTTCTTACTACAAGCCTTTCTTTTGAAGGCTCGGAAAAGAGAGCAACAAAAAGGAGACAAAAGGAAAGTGTTTCTGACATACACATTACTAGCAGAGGGGAGTAGTTGCTGGGACTGAGGGAGACCAAGGGTGGAAGGAGGGAGGGAGAGGGATAGAGTAGACGCACACAAGACCACATATAGGAGTCATAGGAGTCCTGAAAGTGCAAGAAAGTTCAGCCACGTTGGGGAAAATCACTTTAGTATTTGTCGTTGTCTCGGGTCATCGAATCAGCAGCGTACGGGACATATGTCCCCCCCTCTCGCCACATTCTCCTAACTGTTCTCTCATACTTTCTCTCTGCCTCTGTCTCCCCTAAGCCAGCCCGCTCTCTCCCTTTCCCCCTTTTCCACTAGCTATGGGACTTTGAGTAGCCACATTCTTTACTGTGGCTCTCCCCTAAGCAAGCCCCCTTTGTCCTCCTAAACTCTCACTATAGGACTTAGGGACTCAAGGAGCTGTGGTTCAAATGAGGCTCCACTCTGCTAACTGTGGGACTGAGGCTGGATGCTGGAGCAATCCGACACTAGCAGGTCCACCACCGTGTTGCCGCTGATGTAGAAGTTTGGGGCGGACACCATGTTGCCAAGGGACATGGAGGAGCTGGATGCCCCACTAGAGGTGACAGGGCTGGGAGATCCCCCTTGGCCCCCTGTGCTGTGGGTGCCCATGTGGCCCTGCAGCTGGGTGGGGGTCTTGCAGTGCACCCCGCACAGCTGGCACACAAGGACACCGCCGGAGCCCGTGCCGCCGAAGATGCCAGCGCTCTCCTTCCACTCCTGGCCGTGGTGCTTCTGGGCGTGGACGCGCAGGTAGGTCAGAGTGGTGAAGCCTGGAGGAGATGCAGAGAGTTAGCAGTTAGTATCATTTCAAGGCTGTACAAGTACTGCTTTATAGCGTGGCACCACAAATGGCAGGTGATTTTATTTGGCCCCCCATGTTTTATGAGCAAAAAAAACAAACATTGTTGGACTAAGACTGTAAAAACAAATCTGCTGCAAGTGATTTTGATTTTAGAAATCCGTTCCAAATTATTCCCACGCATGATAAAGAGATATAAGGTACCAGTCAAAAGTTTGGACACACCTTCTCATTCAAGGGTTTTTCTTCATTTTTAAAACTATTTTCTACATTGTAGAATAATATTGAAGACATCAAAACTATGAAATAACACATATGGAATCATGTAGTAACAAAAAAGTGTTAAAAAAATCTAAATGTATTTTAGATTCTTCAAAGTAGCCATCCTTTGCGTAATGACAGCTTTGCACACTTTTGGCACTCTGCGGTCCAACTCATCCCAAACCATTTCAATTGGGTTGAGGTCGGGTGATTGTGGAGGCCAGGTCATCTGATGCAGCACTGCATCACTCTCCTTCTTGGTCAAATAGCCCTTACACAGCCTGGAAGTGTGGTGGGTTATTGTTCTTTTGAAAAACAAATGATCGTCCCACTAAGTGCAAACCAGATGGGAAGGTGTTTTGCTGCAGAATGCTGTGGTAGCCATGCTGGTTAAGTGTGCCTTGAATTCTAAATAAATCACTGAGTGTCACCAGCAAAGCACCCCCACACCATTACACCTCTTCCTCCATGCTTCACGGTAGGAAACACACAAGCAGAGATCATCCGTTCACCTACTCTGTGTCTCACAAAAACACAACGGTTGGAAAATCTCAAATTTGGACTAATCAGACCAAAGGACAGATTTACACTGGTCTAATGTCCATTGCTCAAGTTTCTTGGCCCAAGCATGTAATTTCTTCTTATTGGTGTCCTTAAGTAGTGGTTTCATTGCAGCAATTCGACAATGAAGGCCTGATTCATGCAGTCCCCCTGATACTGTTAACCATGAGATTCTCATCACAAAATTGTCCAAGTTCAACTTTTCCCCTGATACCTTGAGATGGATGAAATCATACCTTGAAGGCAGAACTCAGTGTGTCAGAGTGAGCAATGAGCTGTCGCCCACTCGTAGCTATGATGTGGGCGTGCCCCAAGGGTCAATACTGGGGCCCCTCCTGTTCAGCCTGTACATTAATGATCTGCCTTCTGTCTGTACTGGGTCTGAAGTTCAAATGTATGCAGATGATACAGTGATATATGTGCATGCAAAGAGCAAACAACAAGCTGCACAAGAACTCACTACTGTAATGGCCCAGGTTACAAAGTGGCTCAGTGACTCGTGTTTGCATCTCAATGTGAAAAAAACTGTTTGCATGTTCTTCACAAAGAGGGCAACAGATGCTACTGAGCCAGATGTTTATGTGTCAGGGGAGAAGCTTCAGGTGGTATCTGATTTTAAGTACCTTGGCATCATACTTGATTCCAACCTCTCTTTTAAAAAGCATGTGAAAAAGGTAATTCAAATAACGATTTATACGAAATTGTTTGACTACAGAGGTAGCAAAACTGTACTTCAAATCTATGATACTCCCCCACTTAACATACTGCCTGACTAGTTGGGCCCAAGCTTGCTGTACAACATTAAAACCTATTCAGTCTGTCTACAAACAGGCTCTCAAAGTGCTTGATAGGAAGCCCAATAGCCATCATAATTGTCACATCCTTAGAAAGCATGAGCTCTTGAGTTGGGAAAATCTTGTGCAATACACCGACGCATGTCTTGTATTCAAGATCCTTAATGGCCTGGCTCCCCCTCCACTCAATATTTTTGTTAAACAGAAAACCCAGACATATGGCAGCAGATCCACAAGGTCTGCAATGAGAGGTGACTGTATAGTTCCCCTAAGGAAAAGCACCTTTAGTAAATCTGCATTCTCTGTGAGAGCTTCCCATGTCTGGAATACACTGCCATCAGACACACATAACTGCACCACATATCACACTTTCACAAAATGCTTGAAGACATGGCTAAAGGTCAATCAGATTTGGGAACATGGTCACTAGCTGTGTGTTGCCGCTTGTCTGTAGCTTGTGAGGTGTGGAAACACTTTGTTGCTTTTATGAATTTTGTCTTGCTGCTTTTTGTCCTATGTTGCTCTGTCTGTATGCTATGTCTTGCTTGTCCTATGTTGCTATGTCTTGCTTGTTCTATGGTGCTATTGTCTATTTTGTAATTGTTTTTAATAACCTGCCCATGGACTGCGGGTGAAAATTAGCCGGCTGGCTAAAACCAGCACTTTTACTGAAACGTTGATTAATGTGCACTGTCCCTGTAAAAATAAAATAAACTAAAAATAAACTAAACAGTTGATGTTGAGATGTCTGTTATTTGAACTCTGTGAAGCATTTATTTGGGCTGCAATTTCTGAGGCTGGTAATTCTAATGAACGTATCCTATGCAGCAGTGGTAACTCTGGGTCTTCCTTTCCTGTCCTTATGAGAGCCAGTTTCATAGTTTCATAGTGCTTGATGTTAATTGTGACTGCACTCAAAGAAACTTTCAAAGTTCTTGAAATTTTCCAAATTGACTGACCTTCATGTCTTAAATTTCTCTTTGCTTTTTTGACCTGTAATTGCCATAATATGGCCTTGGTCTTTTACCAAATGGAGCCATCTTCTGTATACCACCCCTACCTTGTCACAACACAACTGATTGGCTCAAAGGCATTATGAAGGAAAGAAATTCCATAAATTAACAAGACACACCTGTTAATTTAAATGCATTCCAGGTGACTACCTCATGAAGCTGGTTGAGAGAATGCCAAGAGTGTGCAAAACTGTCATCAAGGCAAATTGTGGCTACTTTGAAGAATTTCAAATATAAAATATATTTTGATTTGTTTATCATTTTAATTGGTTACTACGTGTTACTTCCTAGTTTTAATGTCTGAAAATAGTAAAAAATAAATAAAAACCCTTGAGAGAGTAGTTGTGTCCAAATTTTTGACTGGTACTGCATGTGATCGTATTGTAGTGGACATTGTTGTGTCCTCTGTGTCTCTGCAAATGTGTGACTACATGTAGCGTATTGTTTCTTGTTATTGTGTTAGGATGTTCTGTGACTTTGCTCGCAGGGAAATGACTGATAGAAGAACGGAAAGAAGGGAACACATTGTTACATTGGCCCAACACCTATAAACTATGTGTGCAAGGTCATGATCAGCCTATTGCACCCTGAGAGTAGGGACACCTAGTCTCTGCTTGAGTGTAGAGTGCTGAAGAGAGAGCATCCCTTCAGAGATTCTGACAGACTTGTACTTTGAGTATTACGTTTGTTGTAACCTCTCCGGCCATGATAATAAAGATCTGTTGATTTAACTTTGAGTCCTTAGTGGTAATTTCCACGAACATTTGGCATGACGAAACAGGATGATTGAGTCTACCTGTGTAGCTCGGCAGTGAGGGAGCACCGGTGGCGCATTCCATGTGAAGGCGTGCAAGGGTCATACCCGTCTGACCAAAGAGGACTCACTGTGGGCTGCCCAGGAGAGCACACAATCTACGAACCCTGGAAGGACTGACAACTGATTTTCAGTAAGTCAATTTAAATGAATTTTGAACAATAACTATTTTCAGAAGCTTAGAAAAAGGATCCAGAGTCCTAAGAGGGCACTAGGCAGGGGTAGAGAGACCCCGTCGGCAATGTTGTCTGTAGGTATTCAGGGAATATGTAGTTCTGGGAACCATGGAAGTACTGCGAACTCCATTTTAGGATTTAGAGAATAGTAAGTGATGCAGTGGAATGATTTTTTGTATGATTGTGACTAATTTACTGGAAAAGGGAAATTAGTTCCCAGAATGATTGAGGTATGAGTGTGATAAATGTTAGAGTAAAGTAAATTGATAAGGTATTATTAAAAGTAATAATAGGGAAAGGGAACAGTAAAAGTAGATATGAAGACCCAGATTTGGTACCAAAGGGACCCAGTAAAGTGATGGCAAAGAAATTCAGTAAGGGGGTACTGTGCCAGGCAGAATGTTGGACAGCATGATCCTGAGAAAGATGCTGTGAAGTTTGAAGAAGAGGTGAGAGCAATCCTTGCCATGTATAACCAAAGTAGAATACTCTCCGGCCACGATAATAAAGATCTGTTCATGTAACTTTGAAATTGTGAAATTGAGGAAATATTCCGCCTGTGTTTGAAGTTCAAGTGGAACTAGTGTAAAGGAGGTTGGACCAGTGATGCCAACTGTGCTGACCAACTCACTGCTGTGTTAAATAATGTAACGACAACAAACCCAAAGCACACAGACTAACAGAAAATACATTCCACCATGATGAAGGTCGGCTTTTAGGACTATCAGGAGATCTTCCTCCAGCACTCTGGTCTGACCCCTGACAAAGACTCATACGGCAGTCTGCTGTGTCATGCAGTGGTTACTGGCCTACGACAAGACCAGAAGACAGCTGTGACCACTACATGCATTGGGTGGGAGACAAAGACCCTTGCTGATGTCAAACCTCACATTCCCATGCAGAAAGATAGATCAGGTCTAAGAACTCCAAGACTGGTGCTTAACTACAAGCTGCACAGTTGATGTTATTTGCTGGAGGAAGAGGATACTGTGGAGGTGGAGGTCAAGGATGAGGCAAATGGCCTCGGTAGAGGAAGGGGTAGAGGCAGATGGTGAGGAGAGCAAGGCACCTCTGGAAAGAGAGACTGGAGCTGCTACAACGGTTTCAAGCCAGGACATTTTGCAAGGGACTGTCCTGGTGATGGTAATAACCTTCCATTTTTGCCCAGAAAATGGCAAAAACCTGGAAGGTTTTATTCCCCCTGGAGGTAGTACTGTGGTTCAATATGTTGATGACCTGTTGGTCTGTTCCACATCTGAGGAAATCGATCACAAAGATACATTGTTGATGTTCTTAGCTGAAAATGGTCATAAAGCTTCCCTCTCTAAGATGCAGTTGTGTAGAAGTTATGTTAAATATTTGGGTCATGACATTACTTCTGAGGGCAGGGCCCTCTCTAAAGATAAGCTTGAGGCGATAAAGTCTCTGCCTAAACCTGGTCCTAAGCAGAAGAAAGATGGAAATGTCTGAAGTGTGGAAGTTAAAGCAGGCTCTAATGTTGTGTTGACACAGTACCACAGAGTTGGCTGTAGGCCTGTGGGGTACTACTCTAAGTGTTTAGACACTTATCCGAGGCATGGTATCCTGCCTCCGCTCTGTTGCAACTCGGATTTGACATGTTCCGATATTGTAGCAATGACTGAGCTGATGGTGCATGTTCCCCATAATGTTTCATGCCATTATTACAGACTAAAACTGCCCATTTTACACCTGCCAGATTGCTAGATTATTAGAACATCCTTTTGACAATGTCTCATGTTACACTGAAGGGATGTACTATACTTAACCTCTCCACTCTCTTCCCTACAGTTGATGCTGGTGAAGTACATGGCTGAATTGACCATTGAGATTCGGACTTTTATTTTTTGTGGATGGCTCAGCCCAGCGAGACGACAAGGGTGAACATTTAGTAGGCTATGCTGTTGTCACCTCTGTTCAAACTGTGGAAAGTGCTAGACTTCCCTCTCAATTGTCTGTTCAGGCAGCAGTTATTTGGTTTAAACAGAGCATGTATTTAGGCAAAGGATTGCTCTCTTAATATCTACACCGATAGTCGATTTGCATTTGGTGTTGTGCGCGATTTTGGCATGTTGTGGAATAGACCATTTTTTACTTAGTCTGGAAAAACTATTGCTCACAGCGATCTTGTCTCCTCTTTGCTGACGGCCAGCTTTCCTCATATTTTGGAGTGGTTAAAGTGCCAAGCACACACTTCTGCAAAGGACAGTGTTTCCCTTCTTCTACAGATGGCAGCAGTTCCTGTTCCCACTAACCCCTTCTCTCCTAATGATGTTATTTTGCAGGCAGCAGCTGATGCGACTGAGAAAAGGCGGTGGGCTGAACGCTGTCGCAGGGATACCTCGGGTACATGGCTTGATGATTCTAATAGACCTGCCATGCCCTGTTGTATTTCCCAATACCTTGCTAAATTGTCAAGGCCATTTTTCAAAAAGATGGATGGTGGATCTTGTAAATAAATATTGGAGCACAGTAGGATTTACTGTGTCCCCGTGTCCCATTCTAGACCAGAGGGTCTCTGAGAACTTAATGATGGACTTCATTGAGTTGACCCCTTGTGAGAGGAACAAGTATTGGTTGGTGATTGTTTACATATTTTCAAAATGTATTGAAACTTTTCCCTGCAGGAGAGCTACAGTAGCAGCTGGGGCATAGGCTATTCTGTGAGAGATCATACCAAGGTGGGTCTGCCGTCAAACATCTTCTCCGACAATGGTCGTAATTTTGTGAATGAGATTGTTCAGTCCCTGTCAGAGGCTTTACATATTGATTTGAGAACCCATTGTGCCCATCATCCTCAGTCTGGGGGTGTGGTAGAACAACCAAACCCTAAAAACTAAATTTATTAAACTGATTGGTGAAGGTGCCATGGGTGAAGGTGCTTCCATTTGCACTCGTGAGCATGAGAGGCAGATCCCACACAGTGACTGGTCTAGCTCCCCCATGAGGTGCTGACAGGGCTATCCATGAGAATGACTAACCCACCTTTTCCTCAAAACAAGTTGACGTTGCAGAGAAATGCAGACAAGGTAGCATACTGCATCTCACTTAGCAATATTCTTAAGACTCTGTTCCCCCAGGTGAAGGCTTCTCTGCTCAACCTATCAGGAGGAACTGAGCATTATCTGTGCTCTGGCAACTTCATGTTGGTAAAAGACTACAGAAGGAAGAGTTGGAAGGATTCTCATTGGAGAGGACCATATCAGGTTTTGATGACCGCAGTAAAGGTAGCTGAGAGGGACACCTGGATTCAAGTGTCGCGCTGCTGACGAGTTCCTGCCCCTGAGGAGGATGGCGGGAGTCCCATCCCTTAGGCTGTGTGGCCTGTCTGTCTGGATCTACACCATTGTATTGATTGGAACAGTAGGTTGCCCTCCAGTGGGTGTCTGTTCAGGTGAAGATGAAAGTCCTGAGCCAAAGGAACCACTGCAGACCCGGAGTAGTGGTCCAGAAGGAGAAAGGAAAGGAGAAGTAAAAGGTCAAGATGAGGGAGAGAGTCTGTTCCTCTCTCCAGCTGGAATGGTGACAAATGTCACCTCATATAAGACAGCTTGTTGGGTATGTGGGTTGGGTCCTGTGGGAGTAGTTAAGGGGTTCCCTTGGGGGTGAACTTAACTATTCAACTGTCCTCAATACTGTCATTGGCCAATTTCCCCCCCAGAAATCCCGACCCCATTACTTATTTTGCGATGTACAATGTTACGGTCAGCCTAGTATATCCTAGAACAAACAATTGCAGTGACCCACCCATCTCTCTAGTAGGATTGCTGGTAGCCCCCTGGTGTATTAGAGGAAATGGGAGTAACCATTTTGTTGAAAATGTTTGTAACTGTACTATGTTGGTTAATGGTAGCAATAACTGCTCTCTTGTAGTACATGATTCTGTTACAGGAGCACCAGGTAATATGAGTTATACAATTTCTGTCTACAACATGTACATCGCGCTGAAGGAGCCACAAATTGTACCTATTGGTTGTGTGGCCTATTTGCTTATTATAGTTTACCATCTAATTGGGGAGGGACGTGTGCTGTTGCGTTTGTGGTGCTGGCCACGAGAGTCCTTGGAAACACAAACAGAATGGAGGGTCCTGTTCAGTGACCATCATCAGTCGACCCCTCGTTTTAATAAGTGATCCCTTGCAGATGTCACTCAGGTGTAGACATTCTTCTCCCGATTCGCTGGTGTTTTGCTGCCCCCATATGGAGTTGCATGTGCCTTAGATCAAATGAGAGATTTGGGTATTAAAGTTGAGAAAATGGGAAAAACTACTAGAGATGCCTTGGTTACTCTGAATGAGGAGTAAAATCACGCCACAAGGTGACCCTGCAAAACAGAGAGGCACTTGACTACCTTTTGTCTGGTCAAATAACTTGCTGTCTTACCAGGAACTTCTCTTTCCCCCTATAATGGATGATAATATGCAAGAATGAGTTAGTATCCATGTTTGATTAAGTACCTGAAGGTTTTAAGTTAGGTTGTTCAATGACAGCAACCTTATAATATAAAAAAGGATAAAATATAATGGAGTTTTGCCTATTGTTATGCTTCTTGCGTGTAATAATAAGTATTTACTAAATGCATTCCTGTTAATAGACGGAATGCATGTTAAGAAGTAACATACATTTTTGTTATCACATATGGTGATAAAAGGAGGGGGTGTAGTGGACATTTTTTTGTCCTCTGCATCTCTGCAAATGTGTGACTGCATGTAGCATATTGTTTCTTGTTATTGTGTTAGGATGTTCTGTGACTTCACTCTCAAGGAAAGGACTAACAGAAGAACAGAAATATTGTTACTTTGGCCCAACGCCTAGAAGAGCAGAGATGCCTAGTTTGTGCATGAGCACCCCTTCAGAGCTTCTTTAAGTGGGAGAACATTGCACAATTGGTGGCTGACTAAATACTTTTTTGCCCCACTGTATCTACTCCTCAGCACCCCCCCTCCCCTCCACACACACACACACACACTTTAAAGTGGTCTTTTATTGTCTCCAGCCCAAGGTCCATCTGTGTAATGATTATTTTGTTTAATCAGCTTCTTGATATAACACACCTGTCAGATGGATGGATTATCTTGTCAAATGAGAAATGCTTACTAACAGGGATGTAAACAAATTAGTGTACAAAAAAAAAGCTTTTTGTGCATGGACTTGACAGATTTTTCCATGCCAGGTCTTGACAAATGTTTATTACCTCTAAATAAACCATTTATAAACTTTGAAAGTTTATTAAGATCAGATAAACCACTTATAAACTCGAAACATTTCTTAAAGTCTTCACCCATCAAACAATCTGGGGTGTTGACAGACACTCACTGCGGTTACAGAGATGACAGGCGTGGTGCTGCGATTGGTTGTGGACCCTCATGTGATCGGTGATGTAGGCAGCAGACAGGAGCTTGCCGCATATGTGGCACGGGACCTTCTCCTCGTGGCGGATCATGTGGGCACGTAGCCGGTCCCTCGTGGCGAAGCTGGATTCGCACGTCTAAACACATCAAGAGATATGAGGAATGACTGGTTATCCATAAAGATACAGAGGAAGCAGTAGTTTAACCCTATAGACGGGCAGGTTTTGATTTTTTTTTAAGACTGCTTAATCGATCCAAGAGATGTATAAAAAAACATTATTTGATGAATTTGGCATTACTGCTATTAGCATTGAATAACAAATTCACTGGAATCAACAGATAGTCCCCACAAACAAATCTAAAGGATGTTTGTTCTGAAGTGCCTCTCCTATATCTGAGAGATAAGGAAGATCAGGAAACTTTTTTACATATATTTAACCCCTTATTTTAGGCACTAAACTATCTCAAGATATACAGTGCATTCAGAAAGTATTCAGAACCCTCTACTTTTTCCACACTGTTATGTTACAGCCTTATTCTAAAATGTATACAATATTTTTTCCCCCCAGCATCAACCTATACCCCATAATGACAGAGAACACCACCACGTTCGTGAGAGTCATCTTTCAACAAATTGGTCTTAATACTTTGTAGGCCAAACCGGACGCTACAGATGTTTTATGAGAACAGCCATTTCCGGGATGTCTCATGGTCTGACAAACACTGCTCTAGCTCTGCCACCACCACAGATGCGGAAGGGCAATATCAGCGGATGCACAGCCCATGCAAACTTTTTTTATAGCTTAAACAGATGGGTTTTGATTTGGATTTTTGTATTGTGTTAATTACATTTCCGCGGGGAAGTGGAAATTGTAGGCTCAGGGTTAATAGCAAAACAAGCTTTCATTTGATTTAATTCAGGGTTGGAGTCAATTCCATTTCGCGGGGAAGCGGAAATTGTGGTCTCAGAGTTAATAGCAAAACAATCTTTAATTTTATTTAATTCAGGGTTGGAGTCAATTCCATTTCAATTCAGTCAATTAAGGAAGTAAACTCAAATTTCTATTCCAAAGAAAATTTGAATTTCAGTTCACTTCCTGAATTGACTGAATATAAATGGAATTGATCCCAACCCCAATTCTATTACAATGGATAGTTATGGTAGGAAGGATTTAAGCTACAGAGAAGCAAATTGATGATTAACAATGACTGTATTGAGATTTCAGAGGTGTAAAAGGAAATAAAATAGCACAAACATCAAGTACCGGACACTTGAAGGGTCGTTCAGAAGAGTGGACTTGTCTGACGTGACTGTTGAGATGGTCGGGCCTGAAAGAAGTGAGACAGGAAGAGTTGAGACCACAATACCTTGTTATACAGTTTCTCCAGCTGAAAATGTGAACTTCCAAATTCAAACTTTGTCAAATGTCTTAAGTTAAAGTCCCAGGGCATGTGTTTTGTGTAGATACAGCTAAATGCCACAACCCAATATGAATGAAATAGATACAAAATTTGTGGTGCTTAAATTTTCCATTCATTTTGGGTTGAGCCTTACAGCTGCATCTACACAACTCATGGCATGGGATGTGGACTTTTCTTGACTCTTCTCTGGCCTATAGCGTGCCATTCTCACCTGGAGAAAGCCTTGGCACAGTGGGGGCACACGTAGGGTTTCTCCACACCACCTTGGTGAGAGCGCACGTGGTGGCTCATGCGGTCCTTCCTCTTGAACCTCTGCTGGCAGATGGGGCAGGAGAAGGGTTTCTCATCCGAGTGGGAGAGACGGTGTCGGTTAAGGTGGTACACGTCTCGGAAGGCCTTCCCGCACGTTTCACAAGCGTGATTCTTCCGCACAGGGTTTGGGTTCGATGGCCGCTGGGAGGGAGGGGGTGAGGAGAACTAACATTGTTTGTGAGGAATACAAACAGTTTTTTATGCATTGTCGGACATGACTATTACACATGCCTTGTTGATTATTTACATATCATATTGTCGAGTCTCTGTGTCTTTCCGAACCACGCAGACAAACATGGCTCGCTACACCTAGATAATTTCTTTGGACCGTTTGCATAAAGTGCTGAATTCCCTCTATTGAAAATAAGGCTTTTCCACAATCTCCATAAAGACCATGCAAGAGAAACCTAAAGTCTAGTTTTCCTTTTCACGGACGACGACAACAACAACCTCCAGAAGCACCCTGACCCACCTGTGCTGTCGCCCCCGCCCCCATGTCAACAGCTGCAGGAGGAGCATGGGGGTTAACGCTAGCCACTACGCTTGCCATGGCAACCTCTTCACCATCCTGACTACCCACAGCTGGCTGCTGGGACGCTAGCACGCTGGGAGGGGGGGAGAGGGGGAGGAACGGAGAGGTGGAGCAGGGTGAGGGGGACCGTGTACCTCTCCGTCCTACCTCCCGACACCACCTGCGCTGGGCCGGCACCATTGCCACCCTCCTTTGCCCCCTCCTCCTGCTCCCCTGCTCGCTTCATGCGTACCCCGGTGTGGACCGACTGGTGCCGCCGCAGGTTGTAGTTGTTCTTGAACTGCTTGCTGCATATGGCACAGATGTGGGGCACACGGGCAGGCCGGGACACCGTCTTCACTGTAGGACGGAAGAGCGGAAGAAGAGAGGGAATGAAAGAGGAAGACAGGGAGAGAAAATGCACATTAATAATAATATCCCTATCAATTCAAAATATAATAGTATGAAGACTAACACATTATGCTTATAACAGGATAACAGACCACTTGTTTGGCAATCTACATGACTTCCTTTTCAACTTAATTGCTGATAACGGCTGAAGAAGCAATGGTATTTCACAACCCATGATTCTCTCACCAGGTAAGGGTTCTTCATTGAGGGCAGCAGTGTCCACCGTGGAAGGAGGATGGACTATGTGCTCTGTGGGAGGGGTCTGAGGAGAGGCCATATGGACTGGTAAGAGTTCTGATTGGAGGGTCCCCTCCACTTGGGTGGGAGTAGTCTGGAGAAATAAACACAGCCATCAGCAGAAAGTCACTGCATTGTCTAGGGCAGGTATTCCCAAACTGGGGTACCGCCAGGAGTAGCGCAATGCCGTTGGGGTTCACCAAATAAAAATGTGATTCGCATTTTATTTTATAATTTAAAAAATATATACATATATATAAAAAAACATGCGTCACATTTTCAAAACATTTATATTTTCCAACAGGGCAATACATTTAGGTGAGGTCTTTCTCACCTGAGTAGCCTCGTTTCACTGCAAAAAATAAAATTCAACCATCTAGTGTTCAGCGAAACAACAACACAATGTCACATACAGGTAGCCTAGTCAAATAATTCACATCCAATCACATTAACCGTTACTCTTGTGGGAATTCCACTAACGGTCAGTACGTAGCTGCTGCTCATTCCGTTTGCTCAAAAATTGATAAATGGTTAAAAAAAATTATGTCCATAGAGACACATAACAGCTCTACTGGTAATACTGCTACTACCAGCAGTACTACACCTGCACCTGTCGATAACACAAGTTGTTCTGCTTCCATGAGCACATCCAATGCTAGCATCAGTAATTCTACATTCGGTGTTAGTCCAGCTAACATGGACACTGACAGTTGTGAATCTGATGCAGCCGAAGAGCTACTGCCCCCTTACCCAGGAAAGCACCGAACAACAGACAGGGACGTTGGACCATCGAAGACTCAAATATGATGAGAACTACATTGATTGGGGTTGACTTGTATTGGGAGTAGTGCCTTTCCTCAACCACACACAGTGTGTTATATGTTCAAAAGTACTATCTCACAACTCGATGAAACCTTCACTCTTAAGCAGACATTTAGAAACAAAACAGACCAATTTGAAAAATAAGCGACGGGAGTTTTTTGAGTGAGAATTAAAACAACTTTTGAGTAGTAAGACATGTATAAAAGCAACAGATGCCATTAATAAGGAGCTAGAAGCGTCTTATATGGTGAGCTACCAAGTGGCTAGGATAGGCAAGCCCCATACTATTGTGGAGGACTTAATTCTTCCTGCTGTCGCGGATATAGCTGGGATAATGCTGGGGGAAAAGGCACAAAATAACTATGCAGACAATGTCTCCATCAAATAACACAGTTTCACAACGCATCAGTGACATGACAGGAGATGTTCTGAAACAATTACTGCTTTGTATACAAGCCAGTGAATTATATGCGCTACAGCTTGATGAATCAACACACGTGGCGGGCCTGGCACAGCTCCTGGTATATGTCCGTCACATTTATGGGGGCTCAATTAAGGAAGACATCCTCTTCTGCAAACCACTGGAAACCAGGGCAAAAGGAGAGGATATTTTTAAAGTACTGGACAGCTTTGTGACATCAAATGGACTTTGGTGGTAAAGATGTGTTGGTATCTGTACTGGTTGCACAAAAGCCATGACAAGGGGACACAGTGGAGTGGTAACGCGCGTGCAAGCAGTTGCTCCTGACACCACTTGGGTACACTGCAGCATCCACCGAGAGGCTCTTACTGCCAAAGGAATGCCTGACAACTTGAAAGACGTTTTGGACACTACAGTGAAAATGATTAACTTTGTTAAAGCAAAGTCCCTGAACTCTTGTGTATTTTCTGCGATATGCAATGATATGGGCAGCGACCATGTTACGCTTATACAACATACAGGGGTGCGCTGATTATCCAGGGGCAAAGTATTGACACATTTTTTATATATATATAAAATTGAAAGACGAGCTTAGTTTTCTTCACTGACCATCATTTTCACTTGTCTGACCACTCTCATGATGACGAGTTCCTCACAAGACTGGCCTACCTGGGTGATGTTTTTCTCACCTGCATGATCTGAATCTAGGATTACAGGGGACTCTCCGCAACTATATTCAATGCACGGGACAAAATTGAGGCTATGATTAAGTAGTTGGAGCTCTTCTCTCTCTCGCTCTGCACTAACAAGGACAACACACAGGTCTTTCCATCATTGTATGATTTTTTTGTGTGCAAATGAACTCAAGCTAACGGACAATGTCATGAGATATAGTGAAGAACCGGAGTGAGTTTGGTGCAAATTAGGCAGGTACTTTCCCAAAACGGATGGCACAAACAACTGGATTCTTTATCCCTTTCATGCCCTGCCTCCAGTCCACTTGCCAATATCTGAACAAGAGAGCCTCATTGAAATTGCAACAAGCAGTTCTGTGAAAATTTAATTTAATCAGAAGCCACTGCCAGATTTCTGTATTGGGCTGCGCTCAAAGTATCCCGTCTTGGCAAATCGCGCTGTTAAGACACTGACGCCCTTTCCAACCACGGACCTCGGCCCGCACTAGCATGAAAACTACATACAGGCACAGACTGTGTGTGGAAAATTATTTAAAACGGAGACTCTCTCCAATACAACCCAACATTGCAGTTCTGTGCATCCTTTCCAGCACACCCTTCTCATTAACCTGTGGTGAGTAAAAAAGTTGTATATGTAAGATTGTTAAATAAAGAGAAAAATGATTGATTATTATTATTTGTGCCCTTGTCCTAGAAGAGCTCTTTGTCACTTCCCACGAGCCTGGTTGTGACAAAAACTCACACTCATTCTTATGTTTAATAAATGTATGGTATGTGTCTTTTTCCCAATGCAGTTCAACCAAAACTTCCCCCCATTATTTAGAGGGGCGTTCTACTACGCTCCCATTGGCTAGCTAACGTTGTCTCTCTCACAGGCGATGAGCGCAGACACAGTGGCCTTCCAAGGTAAGGATGGGAAGTGTCATTTAACAATTAGCTGCCTACCATAATGCAGGCCTATTATCATCATGTCTGGTAACATTTGCCCATGTATTTATTTTTTAGTTTCAATGACTTGTAAAAATAGCTCAGAACTTTGCTGAATTCCCTCAATTGAAGGTCAGCTACGTTAAAATGGGCTACTTAACGTTACTAGGTCGGTATTTGAAGTACACTACTAATGATAATATCATCAGGTTAAAGTATGTGTTTATTATTCATAATTTCTCGAATATTTTAGCTAATCATTCAGTCGAATTGCGCTATGCTACAGCCATTGAATCGGGCTTTGCGCGTTAAAGGACGTTAATTGATAGCTCTGTCCACATTACGTTGTTATATTTTTCAATCTTGAAATACAAGGGCAAACGTTATTAATCAGTGACTGAAATTTGGCGCTCCGTGGTATTCACTTCCGGACTTGGAGAGCGTCCAAAGCGTCGAGGAACGCCTCTCTGAATAACGGGGCGTGGTTTTGGCTTAACTGCGGTGTGGGAAAAGAAAGACGCTCACACGTAGTGTGTGTGGCAGGCTTACAATGATAGCAAAAGACAACATTTGAGAGTGCGCAAACCCTGGTGCTAGAGGGGGTACGCAGCTGGAGGTTGAATGTTTGAAGGGGTAACGGGACGATAAAAAGTTTGGGAACCACTGGTTTAGAGTAAATGCTACTTCGTTTACCTAAATGGCCAGGCCCCTGGGGGCTGCAGACAAAAACATATTCAACAGCCATTCTTCAAAAAAGCGTACACACGAATAGAAAGAAGGTAAATTAAAACTTACCTGGAAGAGAAAATTGCTCCAAGCAGCATCCATTTTGCACCAAAGCGATGAAGAGTATAAAATCAGCTAAGTAATCCTGATGGCGATTCGACAGTAAACCGTTGACATAATATTTAATCGCACTGTTGATGATTGTGGCGAGAAGATCTATGTTGACAGTATTCAAATGCAACAAGAAAAGTATGCTATTGATCATCCGAAAGGGACATGCAACTATCAAAAATGTACATTGTAAAAAATATTTATCTATCAGGCGCATTCAAGCTATTCAAATTCACGCAGGCGTTTCGTCTAGGCTGACTGCCTGAGTGGAATTGCCAGCTCCAATAGTGGCCTATTTATCTTTGACTTTGGTTTCAAACTTAAATTTTATCAAAGCATAAGGAATGCATATCTCTTGGCATTGATGACTGTGAAACCAAATATCTGTGCGCACAAAATCAATGTTATTTATATAGCCGTAGTCATATAATAGGTCGATCTTAAAATTAAAAGTAATGCATTACGCACAATGACAACTATTATCAGTGTTACAATAAACGCATTCGAAAGAGTAGCAGTTCATTATTTTAATTTATGAATCTATTCTTCCGATTTCTCCCAACAGGCCAATCGCTTGTTTTGTCGAAGCCTCGTTGTTGGATTCAAGCCCTGACCCTAAACTAAGAGCGCTCGCGCCAGGACGCAGCCTATCGCTCCACCTCGGCTGTTCAATTGCGAGGATGTCATCTTTCTTTTTTTATTGCTCGCTCTCCCTCCTCCCTCCATGTATCTTTCTTCCTTTTCTTTTTAAATCCTCTTTCTTCTCCCCCTCCTCTCCTTTTCTTGCACCGCTATGTCCCAGTTGCTCTTAAAGGGATATCATTGATATTTGTTGGTCACCCTCTTTAAGTTCGCTCTTCCCCATTGGAGCATTTCCTTTCTGCCCCCTCCTCCTAGGGTTTTCGGCCGACAGATATTGCATTACAATATTTTTCAGACCATCATAAATAGATCTCGGCCGTTGCTATAGAGAGAAATATTAATGGAGTCTTTTTGTAGGCCCTAACTCCGCCATGTTCGTTGGACAAAGCATATGAGGAAAATTAATGGCGTATTTGTAGGGTTTTGGATAAACGCCGAAAATAAGGTCTGTGGGAAACAGATATAGGATATCTTATTTGTTCTATTAGATCATCTTCATTATCTAACGTCACTTTTAGTTCACGTTGGAAGTTTTTTGGTAATAATAAACCAAATAAATCTCATAAAGTTAATGTAAACTGACTGCTATTATCACAACATATAAGATCTCCTAAGCCTGTGTTAAAGAAGCATTATGTCGAGTTGTTGCATTATAATGTCATAATATATCTGCAGTAATAGTATAATTCTAGTGTTGTAACATATATTACATATGTATATATAATGCTTTGGGCTCTTACATAACACTCCATACAGAACCAATCAGTCGATATAATGGACATCATAAATCACGCGATGTGAATCAGACAGTGGGGCGGTGCGACTCCTTGGTCAGAAGGTTCCAATCATCGTTTTATGTCATCATTTCCGAGCAGCGTCAACGACAACTGTTATTACACCCGGTTTACGTTGGCGGCGGTAAAGGCCATTTTTATTGTGCAGTAACTAAAACTGGAAGATCTGGCGTCCTTTCCCTTCGCCAAAGGTACGTATTCGCGTTATTTTTTTTTACTGTGATTTACAAAGCTAATGCAATGGATTTTAAAAAGTGCTTTTACCCCGTGATAGCCCGCTAATATGACCCATAGTAGGGAAGGACATTTCCTGAGAAAAATTCGATCTGAATATATAAGTAGGGAAGAACATTTCTTGAGTACAATTCGATTAGAATATATCATCAATTTAAAAAGATGTGCATTAACATTATGAGATGTATGTGGGTTTTTTCAGCGTACATTTCCGGGGAGCCCGTGGTATGGTGTCGTGACAGAGTTGAGGGAGAGGCTGAAAGCGGTGGCTGGCGATCCGTCGCTGATAAACAACTTGACTCGCTTCGGCACGGCTGCGCTGTGACTGGGTCGGGGATGTTAGGCGATGGAGAACAAAGTGTGGGGCATGGTGGTACAAATAAATGGGGAGATAATGTGAGTAGGAGTTTGAAGGGGAGAGAGAGGTATGCGAGGCAGCAAAGGACGTTTGAAGAGAGCAACAGTTTCCAGCGGCAGTTCGGGGGTCGAGAATGCAGAGGAAGGGCAAGAGATGCATCGCGAGGTGAGGAGGAGCATAAAGTGATTATGAACTTTAAGGGAGGAAGGGGGAGTTGGGGCGACGAGTCCGATAAGGTTGACGGCTGTGATAAAGTAGTTGATTGGGGAAATTGTCAACGCTAAAGTGTTACTAGATGGGAGCTTGTTGGTGTTCTGTAAGGACAATGCGCAGAGGGGGAAAAGCTCTTGAGTGAAGCAAATGGGGAAGTGTAAGGTGGTGTCGAGCAGCTGGACTGATCATGCAGGAAAACAGTGGATTAAAGGGGTGATAACAGGAGTGCCTGTGAGTGTTGGCACTAAAGAGGTAAGGGACAACTTGAGATGAGTTATTCTAGTAAATGATCAAATATAGCAAGAAACAAGGGGTGGAGTTAGGGTAGATGGCCCGTTTATTCTGTTACACTTCAAGGACCGGGTACTGCCAAATAAAGTAACCCTAGGATACATGAGTTATTATAAACTGGGTGGTTTGAGCCATGAATTCTGATTGGCTGAAGGCCATAGTATATCAGACTGTATACCACTGGTCTGACAAAACATTTAGTTTTACTGCTCTGATTATATTGGTAACCAGTTTATAATAGCAATAAGGCTCCTTAGCCTGATGTGATTTGTGTGCAGGAAACATGGCTCGTAGGGACGAGGGACAGGGGTGGGGGGGTGCCACTTTCATAAAGCAAGGACTTTCTTATAGGATGCTAGGCAGAGGTATTGGACAGGATTATGTAGTAGAGGAGGGGTGGTAGTAAACTACTATAACCCGTGTCAGATATTAGACCTGGAAGTGCTGGAGAGTGTGGAGGGCCACAGGGAAAGAGTCTGCCTTGGACCTCACTCTGGTATCTAGTGTGATGGCAGGAATCTGTGAGTGGGAGGTAAGGGAGGAGTAGGGAGTGATCACTACTATGCACAGTAGGCCGGAGGGAGGAGGTTCCAGTGGATGGAGTAGGCAGGTGGGTGTTTGGAAGGGAAAAGTGGGATCAGTTTCAGGAGCTGAGTGAGCAGGTGATGGCTCGGGTGGATATGAGCGGGGATGTGGACAGTATGAATAACTGGGTGAGAACAGCGTTAGTGGGGGCAGCTACTGAGGCGATACCTAAGAGTTCAGGCAGGAGGAGGAAAGCAGTCCCGTGGTGGACGAGTGTGGGGCAGTTGTGAGGAATAGAAACAAGACATTTAGAGTACTGAAAAGGATGTATAACTTCCAACATCTGATTCAGTATCAGCAGGCCCTGGTGAGGAGAACTATCCCTCAGTCTGATTCAGTATCAGCAGGCCCTAGTGAGGAGAACTATCCCTCAGTCTGATTCAGTATCAGCAGGCCCTGGTGAGGAGAACTATCCCTCAGTCTGATTCAGTATCAGCAGGCCCTGGTGAGGAGAACTATCCCTCAGTCTGATTCAGTATCAGCAGGCCCTGGTGAGGAGAACTATCCCTCAGTCTGATTCAGTATCAGCAGGCCCTGGTGAGAACTATCCCTCAGTCTGATTCAGTATCAGCAGGCACTGGTGAGGAGAACTATCCCTCAGTCTGATTCAGTATCAGCAGGCCCTGGTGAGGAGAACTATCCCTCAGTCTGATTCAGTATCAGCAGGCCCTGGTGAGGAGAACTATCCCTCAGTCTGATTCAGTATCAGCAGGCCCTGGTGAGGAGAACTATCCCTCAGTCTGATTCAGTATCAGCAGGCCCTGTTGAGGAGAACTATCCGTCATTCTGATTCAGTATCAGCAGACCCTGGTGAGGAGAACTATCCCTCAGTCTGATTCAGTATCAGCAGGCCCTGGTGAGGAGAACTATCCCTCAGTCTGATTCAGTATCAGCAGGCCCTGGTGAGGAAAACTATCCCTCAGTCTGATTCAGTATCAGCAGGCCCTGGTGAGGAGAACTATCCCTCAGTCTGATTCAGTATCAGCAGACCCTGGTGAGGAGAACTATCCCTCAGTCTGATTCAGTATCAGCAGGCCCTGTTGAGGAGAACTATCCCTCAGTCTGATTCAGTATCAGCAGGCCCTGTTGAGGAGAACTATCCCTCAGTCTGATTCAGTATCAGCAGGCCCTGGTGAGGAGAACTATCCCTCAGTCTGATTCAGTATCAGCAGGCACTGGTGAGGAGAACTATCCCTCAGTCTGATTCAGTATCAGCAGGCCCTGGTGAGGAGAACTATCCCTCAGTCTGATTCAGTATCAGCAGGCCCTGGTGAGGAGAACTATCCCTCAGTCTGATTCAGTATCAGCAGGCCCTGGTGAGGAGAACTATCCCTCAGTCTGATTCAGTATCAGCAGGCCCGGGTGAGGAAAACTATCCCTCAGTCTGATTCAGTATCAGCAGGCCCTGGTGAGGAGAACTATCCCTCAGTCTGATTCAGTATCAGCAGACCCTGGTGAGGAGAACTATCCCTCAGTCTGATTCAGTATCAGCAGGCCCTGTTGAGGAGAACTATCCCTCAGTCTGATTCAGTATCAGCAGGCCCTGTTGAGGAGAACTATCCCTCAGTCTGATTCAGTATCAGCAGGCCCTGGTGAGGAGAACTATCCCTCAGTCTGATTCAGTATCAGCAGGCCCTGGTGAGGAGAACTATCCCTCAGTCTGATTCAGTATCAGCAGGCCCTGGTGAGGAGAACTATCCCTCAGTCTGATTCAGTATCAGCAGACCCTGGTGAGAACTATCCCTCAGTCTGATTCAGTATCAGCAGGCCCTGTTGAGGAGAACTATCCGTCAGGCAAATTGGTCATGTTGGCGTTGGTTCTGTAACACCATTGGAAGGGCGACACCTGTGGGAGAAGTATGGGGGATGATCAAGAGGATGAGTCGGGTCAGAAGGGAGTGGGAGACTACAGAAAGATAGGGACTGTGCCCTGCGACCCAATGTACACCTGGCCCACCATCGATCTGGACTGTCTCTATGACCATGTTCACCTGTACAGGGAGACAGTCCCCATCCTTGCCAAGACTCTTAAGGACGTCGCTTTAAACCGCAGTCCGACCTCTCCACCCAGGAACAGCAGAGCAATCTCCACCCCGAAAAAGATCACCGGGACAATACCCCGGACCAGCACCCTGGGACTCCCAGCCACGACCACAGCACCACCTCAATGCCTACCACAGCCAGCGCAGCACAGACCACCCCAGCCCAGCTTCAGAGCCACCCAGACGAGGCCTCCTACCCCCCACCTCAGACCCACACTTGGAGGAGCCACAGCCCAGCAGGCACAGGCTGTGAGAGGAGCAACTGGCCCAGCCCCCACCAACCAAATGAGTGACATTAAACATGCTGAGTCTACTATGCTCACATGTGATAGACCGAGGGTCATGGTAAGATGAGCACAAGAACTCCACCATCCTCACACTACACCCACCCAAGTGGCATGACACAAATTCTATTTAAATAATAAACAAATCACATTTGCATAATAAGAGTTTACTTTAATTGAAAAATCTTATTTTAATAGTTCTTGTTGGATTGTGAGTGTTTTGTCTCATTTTGAAGGTAAAGAAAAATGTAAAATAAGTTATGAAATCTTTTTACGTTGCATGTTGGAATTTACAAGGATTGAAGTCCTCTGCTTTTGGACTAAAGAGCAGAAACCCAGACTTCCTGAAAGAAATTGATGATGTTGACATTGTAGTACTACAGGAAACATGGTGCAGAGGTGATGTTTCCACTGGCTGTCCACTAGGTTATAGGGAGATAATCATACCATCCACTAAATTAAAAGGAATCAAACAGACTACTTCCTCACCGACCTAAACCCAGAGTCTCTCAGAGCCTTCACAGTCAGCCCACTAACACCTCTCTCAGACCACAGTAAAATCACAATGTATCTGAGAAGAGCAGAACCCAACCATGAAGCATCACGGCCCAATAAATTACAGTACAATATATATATATATAAAAAAATACAGACATCTACCAAAAAATACAATCTCTCCTGGACAACATTTTAGCCTTAACATTCTCCTACAGAAATGATGGTGTACATTTGGCTGTTTAGAACATAAACTATATATTTGACAAATTAGCCTCCTTGGCTAATTTAAAGAAGCATAAGAGCAAACCAGAAATAACAGACAATGAAAAATGGTTTGATAATGATTTCAAAAATATAAGAAAGTCATTGAGAAATATATCAAAAACACAGAGAACCAGAAAACAAAAATATATGCCTTCAATATGGGGAAACACTGAAGCAATACAAACACACCCTGAGAACAAAAAAGGAACAGCACATTAGAAATCAGATGGATGGAATTGAGGAAAACAAAAAGGTGAAAAAAGCACAATGGGGGCATCTAGTGGCCAAATCCGGAACAATCCTGGCCAAATCCTGACAGTCTGCTATACGCAGACGACCTGGTGCTGCTGTCTCCCACTAAAGAGGGGTTACAGCAGCACCTAGATCATCTTCACAGGTTCTGTCAGACCTGGACTCTGACCGTTAAACCTACAAAAAAATATATACATAACGATATTCCTAAAAAGGTCTGGAAATAAGGATGACAAATATAAATTCTATTTGGACTCAGTTCTATTAGAACACACCAAAAACTACACATATCTAGGACTAAATATCAGCAACACAGGTAGAATGCACATGGCGGTGAGTGAGCTGAGAGACAAAGCAAGAAGAGCATTCTATGCCATTAAAAGGAACATCAACATCGAAATTCCAATTAGAATCTGGCTCAAACTTTTTAAATCAGTTATAGAACCAATTGCTCTATACGGCAGTGAGGTATGGGGTCCGATCTCTAATAATGAATTTACCAAATTGGACAAACATCCAATCGAAATACCGCATGCAGAGTTTTGCAAGACTATTGCAAGTGCAAAGAAAAACTCAAAATAACGCACGAAGAGCAGAATTGGGCCAATACCCCCTCATTCGAATAGAAAAAAGAGCCATCAAATTTTACAACCACCTAAAAACAAGTGACCCCAAAACATTACATCACACAGCTCTACAATGTCAAGAGATGAAAAAAGAGAAGAGTCCCCTCAGCCAGCTGGTTCTGAGGCTCAGTTCACCAACCCAAACCAACCCCATAGAGCCTCAGGACAGCACTCAGAAAATCTGGCCCAACCAAATCATCACAAAACAAAAAGAAAAATATTTCATCACCTATTGGAAAGACACCACAAAAAATCAAAGTATACTTCAATGCTATTTGGCTCTAAACAGACAGTCTGCCACCCGTACTATCTGACCACAGTGACTGATAGAAAACTGAGGAAAACATTAACTAGGTACAGACTCAGTGAGCGCAGTCTGGCTATAGAGACCGGTTGTCACAGACAAACCTGGCTGCCCAGAGAGGACAGGCTGTGCTCACTCTGCTCCAGGGGAGAGGTAGAGACAAAGCTGCATTTCCTATTACACTGTGACAAATACTCAGACCTAAGAGAATATTTATTTCCCCAAATTATAGTTCAATACAAAGAATTTGAAACTATAAAAGATTAAGAAAAAATCCAATATTTATTGGGTGACAAGCCAAAATGTGCAGTTTTGTCAGCCAAATATGTGTCCTCCTGCCACAACCTGAGGGACAGCCAGTGAAAAGTGCAAAGTGATGTCGATAATATTTCCCATCTTGTTTAGTCTTTCATACAACGTCATGTGTCTTCTCAGTCATGTTAACACTGGTCCACTACCATTGCTTTAATGTATTGTTGTTCTCATTAATATTGTTGTTGTTGTTAATGGTAATCCCATGTCAACTACAACTGTTATTATTGCTGTTGGTCCCACCATTTATTTATATACAAAATATATATATTTATATATAAATATAAATTTTTCTAAAACTTTTTTTCTGATATATATACTTTGACAATGTAAGTAATAATGAACTTTCCATGTCAATAAAGTCAATTGAATTGAATTGATATGGAGGGTGTTGATCCATCTGGAGAGACTACAGAAAGATGGGGAGGGTGTTGATCCATCTGGAGAGACTACAGAAAGATAGGGAGGGTGTTGATCCATCTGGAGAGACTACAGAAGATAGGGAGGGTGTTGATCCATCTGATTGGTTTAAGAGACGTCTGGATACTGTGCATCAGGATTTTATGGCCTTTTACACAGATGGTTTTAAAGATGCAAGGACAGGACGCACTGGGTCAGTATTTGAAGTGCAGGAACGTGGGTTTGCAATCAGGAAACGTATTACAGATCATCTGGCTGTATATACGGCTGAGATGATGGCCATACTGTTGACCTTGCAGTGGGTGAAGTCGAGCCAGACAGAGTAGTTATTTGCTCTGATTCATGTGCCGTGTTAATGAGTCTCCAGTCCTTTATATCACATAGCAGATAAGACCTGCTTTATGAGGTGCTACAAACCCATTGCAGGATTAGATAAATGGGTATACAGATAAGATTTACTTGGGTCCCAGTCCATGTGGGGGTGGAGGGGAATGAGACTGTTGATGTACTGGCTAAACAATCACTTAGTAGTGGGGATGTTGAGGTTGTGGTTTCAATGAGCAAGGCAGAGGCAAAAAGCCTGATATGGACAGTGATGGTGCTGAGATGGCAGGAGCAGTGTAATAGAGATTCTGAAGGTGAGCATTTATTTCAAGTACAGAGAGAAGTTGTGGAGGGGAGGACGGCAGGAAGAGACAAGAGAGGATGCTATTTTTACAAGTTTAAGGATGGAACACAGCCAGTTGAATAGGTCCTTAAATGTGATAGGAAAGCATCCAACAGGAAAGTGCGAGTATTGCCAGGAAACCGAGACCGTGGAACATGTACAGTATTGCCAGGAAACCGAGACCGTGGAACATGTACAGTATTGCCAGGAAACAGACCGTGGAACATGTACAGTATTGCCAGGAAACCGAGACCGTGGAACATGTACAGTATTGCCAGGAAACCGAGACCGTGGAACATGTACAGTATTGCCAGGAAACAGACCGTGGAACATGTACAGTATTGCCAGGAAACCGAGACCGTGGAACATGTACAGTATTGCCAGGAAACAGACCGTGGAACATGTACAGTATTGCCAGGAAACCGAGACCGTGGAACATGTACAGTATTGCCAGGAAACAGACCATGGAACATGTACAGTATTGCCAGGAAACAGACCGTGGAACATGTACAGTATTGCCAGGAAACAGACCGTGGAACATGTACAGTATTGCCAGGAAACAGACCGTGGAACATGTACAGTATTGCCAGGAAACAGACCATGGAACATGTACAGTATTGCCAGGAAACCGAGACCATGGAACATGTACAGTATTGCCAGGAAACCGAGACCATGGAACATGTACAGTATTGCCAGGAAACCGAGACCATGGAACATGTACAGTATTGCCAGGAAACCGAGACCATGGAACATGTACAGTATTGCCAGGAAACAGACCGTGGAACATGTACAGTATTGCCAGGAAACAGACCGTGGAACATGTACAGTATTGCCAGGAAACCGAGACCGTGGAACATGTACAGTATTGCCAGGAAACCGAGACCGTGGAACATGTACAGTATTGCCAGGAAACAGACCGTGGAACATGTACAGTATTGCCAGGAAACAGACTGTGGAACATGTACAGTATTGCCAGGAAACAGACCGTGGAACATGTACAGTATTGCCAGGAAACCGAGACCATGGAACATGTACAGTATTGCCAGGAAACCGAGACCATGGAACATGTACAGTATTGCCAGGAAACAGACCGTGGAACATGTACAGTATTGCCAGGAAACAGACCGTGGAACATGTACAGTATTGCCAGGAAACCGAGACCATGGAACATGTACAGTATTGCCAGGAAACCGAGACCATGGAACATGTACAGTATTGCCAGGAAACAGACCGTGGAACATGTACAGTATTGCCAGGAAACAGACCGTGGAACATGTACAGTATTGCCAGGAAACCCAGACCGTGGAACATGTACAGTATTGCCAGGAAACCGAGACCGTGGAACATGTACAGTATTGCCAGGAAACCGAGACCGTGGAACATGTACAGTATTGCCAGGAAACAGACCGTGGAACATGTACAGTATTGCCAGGAAACCGAGACCGTGGAACATGTACAGTATTGCCAGGAAACCGAGACCGTGGAACATGTACAGTATTGCCAGGAAACCGAGACCGTGGAACATGTACAGTATTGCCAGGAAACCGAGACCGTGGAACATGTACAGTATTGCCAGGAAACAGACCGTGGAACATGTACAGTATTGCCAGGAAACCGAGACCGTGGAACATGTACAGTATTGCCAGGAAACCGAGACCGTGGAACATGTACAGTATTGCCAGGAAACAGACCATGGAACATGTACAGTATTGCCAGGAAACCGAGACCGTGGAACATGTACAGTATTGCCAGGAAACCGAGACCGTGGAACATGTACAGTATTGCCAGGAAACCGAGACCGTGGAACATGTACAGTATTGCCAGGAAACAGACCGTGGAACATGTACAGTATTGCCAGGAAACAGACCGTGGAACATGTACAGTATTGCCAGGAAACCGAGACCATGGAACATGTACAGTATTGCCAGGAAACCGAGACCATGGAACATGTACAGTATTGCCAGGAAACCGAGACCGTGGAACATGTACAGTATTGCCAGGAAACAGACCGTGGAACATGTACAGTATTGCCAGGAAACAGACCGTGGAACATGTACAGTATTGCCAGGAAACCGAGACCATGGAACATGTACAGTATTGCCAGGAAACCGAGACCATGGAACATGTACAGTATTGCCAGGAAACAGACCGTGGAACATGTACAGTATTGCCAGGAAACAGACCGTGGAACATGTACAGTATTGCCAGGAAACCGAGACCGTGGAACATGTACAGTATTGCCAGGAAACCGAGACCGTGGAACATGTACAGTATTGCCAGGAAACCGAGACCGTGGAACATGTACAGTATTGCCAGGAAACAGACCGTGGAACATGTACAGTATTGCCAGGAAACCGAGACCGTGGAACATGTACAGTATTGCCAGGAAACCGAGACCGTGGAACATGTACAGTATTGCCAGGAAACCGAGACCGTGGAACATGTACAGTATTGCCAGGAAACCGAGACCGTGGAACATGTACAGTATTGCCAGGAAACAGACCGTGGAACATGTACAGTATTGCCAGGAAACCGAGACCGTGGAACATGTACAGTATTGCCAGGAAACCGAGACCGTGGAACATGTACAGTATTGCCAGGAAACAGACCATGGAACATGTACAGTATTGCCAGGAAACAGACCGTGGAACATGTACAGTATTGCCAGGAAACCGAGACCGTGGAACATGTACAGTATTGCCAGGAAACAGACCATGGAACATGTACAGTATTGCCAGGAAACAGACCGTGGAACATGTACAGTATTGCCAGGAAACCGAGACCGTGGAACATGTACAGTATTGCCAGGAAACTGAGACCGTGGAACATGTACAGTATTGCCAGGAAACCGAGACCGTGGAACATGTACAGTATTGCCACAGTGTGGGGAAAGAAAGAGGCTGAGATCTAGTATGAGGGAGAAGGGGATACAGGAAACCCCACTGAAGAAGAAGTAGCAGCATGGTGTCCTTTCCTGTTTTTGGTGCTAGGCTGGGTCTCATTTCTTTGATTGCGTCTCCTGTCTCGGTCTTAAATCTCCATACTTTTTGTTGTTGTAATAGTACACTCGTACACTTTCTCTCATGGATTTGAACTCTAGCCAATGCTTACTTCATTCATATATCCAGGAACCAATATCCAAAGTGGGTACTTAGAAAGACCCATTTCGTATGATATGCCTACATTTAAAATGCATATGAGGGGGTACTTTGGGGGCACCATGGGCAGAGCAAGATGTGATTGGGCCTACAATGACCAAAAAAGGTTGAGAACCACTGGACTAGGCAAGTATTAGATGGTACATTAACAATCCCAACAATGATCATCCATTAGCCAAGATGCCCAAAATATTCCTGTCCCATGCTTGTTGAAGCCAAAAGTTGAATCATTACCTGTCTCTAAAGGCATTGTAGACTACTTAATGTCCATGCGAAGCACAACTTCCAACCCATAACGGTCTTTAGATTCCCTATAAGAAAATAATTGTGTAAGCAAAGTAACTCCACTAGTCATGCATTGATACAGTAGATTATTGTGTCCTATGAATCAGATCATGTAAATGTAATTAATATTATATCTTCATTTAGAATAAATCAAACGGTTTTTCTTTAGATTCCATCTTTGAGAAGAAAAAGAGCCAGGCTGGTTTACAGAGACCTGACTAGAGGCGTGATAGTGCCGACACCCCTGCATCAACTTGGATCGGTGAGAAAGTTGCTCTGTTCACATAATTCAACTCCGTAACAAGTGTTACTACTCTTTAGCGAGTACTGGGAGAACAGAGCCGGTTCCCCCTGCAGCAGAAGTTGTGCCCAGCTGCAGTGATGCACCTCTATCATAAAAGAAAAAAGGAAAGCAGCAGATATTGTGATTGTGGCTCAGATAAATATTTCTGTGCCACCTGTGCTGTGAGAACATTGTTCACCAGTTGGGAGTTATGGAAGGTAATGAATTTTATCTTATGTCAACAAACCTGTCAACTTCTGGCTTTAAACAATTGCTTCCCAGTCAAAAATGTTGATCATGTATAGGGCTGTGGCGCTCACGATATTTTGTCAGCCGGTGTTTATCAAACAAATGGCTGTCGCTCTCATGGTAATTGACCGTTAATTAACAAACACATTTAGCATCTCCCAGCTTCCACAAGCCACTTATGCAGACCTTTGGAAAATCTACAGTTTTTAAAATATAATAAATGCATGTAATATAGCCTTCACCATCACAATAAATCCATGATTTATTTTTGGCACGTCTAAAGAAGCATGACATAAAGAAAATGTATATTTCAGAAGAACAGAATAGCATACTCTGAGTTGTCCTCATGTTAGGTCCTGATGTGGCTATGCCAAATGGCTGCGGGCTACACTAGTTCATTTAGCAGCCAAGATTTGCTTATAATTCCTTGGCATTATTTTATATTATGAAGAATAGAATTGAATCAAATATAAATGATATTTTCTCCAAACGATTTGAGGGAGTGCGCACATGCGGCTATTCTGTGTTGAGCGGTTAGGGATAGGTACTGCTATATGCTTAATTTAGAGTTATTAATAGAACTTTAGAAGTTGTGATACAAACGTTGGGCGATATGTTTCATGTTTAATACATTGTTAGGCTGCATGACGCAACTCTAATAATGATTTGAAAAAAGTTGCTTGAAAGGCGTGTAGACACTACATCAGTGTCTCATTCACAATTTGACAACCACTTGATAATGCCATGAATTTCAAGTCGGCATCCCCTTTGTGTCGCTGTAATGCACCCCCCCCCAAATCACCATGCCTTCTCCCTGAGTGCCGTGCGCTCCGAATCACCTCTCACTCACGTGGCTCTCCATCACGTGATCGGGTCTCACAGGCCACACATGAAGACAGACACAAGACTGTCCACATTTACTCTTCACTAGTCTATGGGGGACAGTAGATTGACAAAGTACAAAAGTCGACCTATCCTGTATGGGAAATAAATATTCCAAACATAGTCTGGGACAGTTGTGGGATGCGATAGATCCAAAATTAATACAACCACCAGCATCAACTAAGCTTTTATATGCAATGAGCCTGACGCAACAGATCAGAATTTTTAGGTTAAAATGTTGGTAAACTAATAGGCTATTTCTTCACATTAAAAGTGCAGAAATGCGCACACGGCAGTAGGCAATAAGCATGAATGTGTCATTAGCGGAAAACACCATTATCAAAAGTGACCACAAATGTGATTATGCAGGTAATGCTTTTATTATAAAGGTGCATTTATATGGTGAAAATGATCTTCCCCAATCTTGAAAGTCACGCGCTGCTTATGTATGTATACCAGTTAGGCTCTACACCCCTTGTAAAGCGGATTAACGATGCTTAATTTTAATAAATTATTTGGACACTTTAGTCGTGATCCAAACCTTATCAGAACATATAGGCCTATGGGCTAGGCTACAAGGATGTGTGCGTCTATGATTTGAGACAGGCATTGTTTCTTATGCTGGGCATCATTCAAAAGTGATATATCATATATAGTGATAGGATAATATTGTCACCCATCAAGCTATTCTTGATTTAATCTTATCTTTACATATACTAAATAATATTTGTGTGAAATGTGTTTTTAGAATGGACCGTTTTCATGCACATGTATCGAAATGGACAGTGCGGGGAAAAATGGATGTAATCTATGCGCTAAAATAGCGAATGGAGGACGCTTTTCCCGTGGTTCGTTGTCATGCCAGCCAGGTAGGCTATACTCTCGTAAATATAAGCAATGTGCTTAACATTAGGAAAGTTGAGAAATAAATATAGTAGGCCCATAGAAAGCTGATGGGATCCTCCTCTTTTTAATAAAGGCCATCACTCTGTTTTCTCAAGCAGTTGCCTATAGAAATTGTGCGCAAAATGAACTCATGGGATCTCATTAAGTGTTTGATTTGATTTTTGATGCATTTGCATAGATGTAAAAGTGATTTGGAGGGACAATGGAGTGCTGGGTACCAGGCAAGTTTGGTAGGATACTAATGACCATCAGCAGCATCAGAGCTTGGAGAAGCCTAATTACCATGACTAAACGTGGAATTTGACTGCCTTCATGACTCGTGACCTCCGGTGTGGCGGTAGTACGGTCACCGCAACACCCCTAATCATGTACATACAGTAAGGTAAATGTGACAAAATCTCTCGTGCCAAGCACAGAGTTGATTTGGAGTTTTCTAATAACTTGTGTAATGAAATATCCCCCTGATAGTGTCGTTTCTAATCTGCAGCTACTGTCGTCTGTTCTATAACAACTTTGTGTCTGCCTGTCTGTCTTAGTCAGGGCAGTTCAACCCATGTGTTCCTGTGGCCCTACGATGAGAGTGCAGGAGACAAGATGACCATGAATGTCACAGCCAGTACAACCGTATTCTGACTGTTAACATTAGAGGTAGGACTTATATTACATTTGGAAACTAAGACGTCTGTGTCCTTCACCATAAGAGCATCAAGTGTAGCAGCACCATGTTCAGAGACCGTTTCTCCCTCAAGTCATAAGACAAAGTGTATCGGAGCATCAAGTGTAGCAGCACCATGTTCAGAGACAGTTTCTCCCTCAAGTCAAGAGTAGCAGCACCATGCTCAGAGACAGTTTCTCCCTCAAGTCATAAGACAAAGTGTATCAGAGCATCAAGTGTAGCAGCACCATGCTCAGAGACCGTTTCTCCCTCAAGTCATAAGACAAAGTATATCAGAGCATCAAGTGTAGCAGCACCATGTTCAGAGACCGTTTCTCCCTCAAGTCAAGAGTAGCAGCACCATGCTCAGAGACAGTTTCTCCCTCAAGTCATAAGACTGTTGATGAAAACTGAACGGACTCTGCTATGGCAACTACTGTACTTAATATACTGTAATCTACTTATTTCATTGTATTGTGCACACTATGCTGTATTCCTGCGCAAATAACCATTTTGATTTAATTTGATCTAGTTTACCATAACCCTGTTCACTCTGTAGTTTTGATGAAAATATGGAGTCATTTTGAAAGTTCTTAGGAGACATGCATCTCACCAACATCGGATGTAATGTTTTAGCAATGTAACGGAATGTCCTCATTTCTGGAAGAGCTCATGATGTCTGGCTGCAGTTTTGCAACTGTGAACTGGAACCTGTCACTCTGATCCTCCACAGACTGGCCTGCCACCCCCCAACTGTGAGCTGGAACCTGTCACTCTGATCCTCCACAGACTGGCCTGCCACCCCCCAACTGTGAGCTGGAACCTGTCACTCTGATCCTCCATAGACTGGCCTGCCACCCCCCAACTGTGAGCTGGAACCTGTCACTCTGATCCTCCACAGACTGGCCTGCCACCCCCCAACTGTGAGCTGGAACCTATCACTCTGATCCTCCACAGACTGGTCTGCCACCCCCCAACTGTGAGCTGGAACCTGTCACTCTGATCCTCCACAGACTGGCCTGCCACCCCCAACTGTGAGCTGGAACCTGTCACTCTGATCCTCCACAGACTGGCCTGCCACCCCCCAACTGTGAGCTGGAACCTGTCACTCTGATCCTCCACAGACTGGCCTGCCACCCCCCAACTGTGAGCTGGAACCTATCACTCTGATCCTCCATAGACTGGCCTGCCACCCCCCAACTGTGAGCTGGAACCTGTCACTCTGATCCTCCACAGACTGGCCTGCCACCACCCAACTGTGAGCTGGAACCTGTCACTCTGATCCTCCACAGACTGGCCTGCCACCCCCCAACTGTGAGCTGGAACCTGTCACTCTGATCCTCCACAGACTGGTCTGCCACCCCCCAACTGTGAGCTGGAACCTGTCATTCTGATCCTCCACAGACTGGCCTGCCACCCCCCAACTGTGAGCTGGAACCTGTCACTCTGATCCTCCACAGACTGGCCTGCCACCCCCCAACTGTGAGCTGGAACCTGTCACTCTGATCCTCCACAGACTGGCCTGCCACCACCCAACTGTGAGCTGGAACCTGTCACTCTGATCCTCCACAGACTGGCCTGCCACCCCCCAACTGTGAGCTGGAACCTGTCACTCTGATCCTCCATAGACTGGCCTGCCACCCCCCAACTGTGAGCTGGAACCTGTCACTCTGATCCTCCACAGACTGGCCTGCCACCCCCCAAATGCCGCAAACAGAAATTTCAGTGGACCTCCTGCGCCACTTTGCAGCCCCGCAGCTGGAGTGAAGAGTATCTTTGAGGGGGATTACCTTTCCATAAATCCAATACATGCTGGAAGGTAGTTATTGTATTCTAGATTGGAAATCAAACCATATATGTAAGTATTCTTTAACATGAGGAGTATTATTATTCATTTGAACGAGAGACAGGCAGTTTGAACGAGAGACTGTCAGGAATTTGGCGCCACTGACCTCGGATGGAACAAAGTGCCTTCTCGGTCCATAGGTATGTCAATGATAACAATGAATGGACAACTATAGAGTCTCATTAAGCTAGGATTCTTATTTTCATTCAGTGTTGTTCATCATTTATAAGGGGAAATATATCCAACCTCGGTTGTCTTTCTTATATACGCTACCGTTCAAAAGTTTGGGGTCACTTAGAAATGTACTTGTTTTTTTAAAGAACACTTTTTGTCCATTAAAATAACATTAAATTGATTAGAAATACAGTGTAGACATTGTTAATGTTGTAAATGACTATTGTAGCTAGAAACGGCAGATTTTTTATGGAATAGGCGTACAGAGGCCCATTATCAGCAACCATCACTCCTGTGTTCCAATGGCATGTTTTGTCAGCTAATCCAAGTTTATCTTTTTAAAAGGCGAATTGATCATTAGAAAACCATTTTGCAATTATGGAAACTGTTGTTCTGGTTAAAGAAGCAATAAAACTGGCCTTCTTTAGACTAGTTTAGTATCTGGAGCATCAGCATTTGTGGGTTCGATTACAGGCTCAAAATGGCCAGAAACAAAGCACTTTCTTCTGAAACTCGTCAGTCTATTCTTGTTCTGAGAAATTAAGGCTATTCCATGTGAAAAATTGCCAAGAAACTGAAAATATCGTACAACCCTGTGTACTACTCCCTTCACAGAACAGCGTAAACTGGCTTTAACCAGAATAGAGTGGGAGGCTCCAGTGCACAACTGAGCAAGAGGACAAGTACATTAGAGTTTCTAGTTTGGAAAACAGACGACTCATAAGTCCTCAACTGGAAGCTTCATTAAATAGTACCCTCAAAACACCAGTCTCAACGTCAACAGTGAAGAGGCGACTCCGTGATGCTGGCCTTCTAGGCAGAGTTCCTCTGTCCAGTGTCTGTGTTCTTTTGCCCATCTTAATGTTATATTTTTATTGGCCAGTCTGAGATATGGCTTTTTCTTTGCAACTCTGCCTAGAAGGCCAGCATCCCGGAGTTGCCTCTTCACTGTTGACTTGGAGACTGGTGTTTACTTACAAGCCCTTAACCAACCATGCAGTTTTAAGAAAATAACCCCCCAAAAAGGTAAGAGGATAAGAATAACAAATAATTAAAGAGCAGCAGTAAATAACAATAGCGGGGATATATACAGGGGGTACCGGCACAGAGTCAATATCAGTGTGCCGGGTACCGGTGTCAAGGTAATTGAGGTAATATGTACATGTAGGTAGAGTTCTTAGTGACTATGCATAGATAATAATCGAGAGTAGCAGCGGTGTTCCGGAGGGGAGGGAAATGCAAATAGTCTGGGTAGCCATTTGACTAGATGTTCAGGAGTCTTATGGCTTGAGGGTAGAAGCTGTTTAGAAGCCTCTTGGACCTAGACTTGGCGCTCCGGTACCGCTTGCTGTGTGGTTGCAGAGAACAGTCTATGACTAGGGTGGCTGGAGTCTTTGACAAATTTTAGGGCCTTCCTCTGACACCGCCTGGTATAGAGGTCCTGGATGGCAGGAAACTTGGACCCGGTGATGTACTGGGCCGTATGCACTACCCTCTGTAGTGCCTTATGGTCGGATGGCCGAACAGTTGCCATACCAGGCAGTGATGCTCCCGATGGTGCAGCAGTAGAACCTTTAAGGATCTGAGGACCCATGCCAAATTGTTTGTCTCCTGAGGGGGAATAGGTTTTGTCGTGCCCTCTTCACGACTGTCTTGGTGTGCTTGGACCTTGTTAGTTTGTTGGTGATCTGGAGGCCAAGGAACTTGAAGCTCTCAACCTGCTCCACTACTGCCTCGTCGTCGAGAATGGGGGCGTGCTCGGTCTTCCTTCTCCTTTATTCCACAATCATCTCCTTGGTCTTGATCACGTTGAGGGAGAGGTTGTTGGCTTTGCACTACACGGCCAGGTCTCTGACCTCCTCCCTATGGGCAGTCTCATCGTTGTTGGTGATCAGACCTTCCACTGTTGTATCATCAGCAAACTTAATGATGGTGTTGGAGTCATGCCTGGCCGTGCAGTCATGAGTGAACAGGGAGTACAGAAGGGGACTGACCACGCACCCCTGAGGGGCACCTGTGTTGAGGATCAGCATGGTGGATGTGTTGTTACCTACCCTCACCACCTGGGAGCGGCCCTTCAGGAAGTCCAGGATCCAGTTGCAGAGGGAGGTGTTTAGTCCCAGGGTCCTTAGCTTAGCGATTAGCTTTGAGGGCACTATGGTGTTGAGCGCTGAGCTGTAGTCAGTGAATAGCATTCTCACATAGTTGTTCCTTTTGACCAGGTGGGAAAGGGCAATGTGGAGTGCAATAGAGATAGCATCATCTGTGGATCTGTTGGGGGGGTATGCAAACTATGGTGGGTCTAGGGTTTCTGGGAAAATGGTGTTGATGTGAGCCATGACCAGCCTTTCAAAGCACTTCATGGCTACAGACGTGAGTGCTCCGTGTCGGTAGTCATTTAGTCAGGTTACCTTAGTGTTCTTGGGCACAGGGACCATGGTGGTCTAATTGAAACATGTTGGTATTACAGACTCAGACAGGGAGAGGTTGAAAATGTCAGTGAAGACACTTGCTAGTTGGTCAGCGCATGCTCGCAGTACACGTCCTGGTAATCCGTCTGGCCCTGCGGCCTTGTGAGTGTTGACCTGTTTGAAGGTCTTATTCCCATCTGCTGTGGATAGCGTGATCACACAGCCGTCTGTAACAGCTGATGCTCTCATGCACGTTTCAGTGTTACTTGCCTCGAAGCGAGCATATTTATTTAGCTCATCTTGTAGGCTCGTGTTACTGTGCATCTCTCGGCTTTGCTTCCCTTTGTAGTCTGTAATAGTTAGCAAGTCCTGCCACATCTGACGTGCGTCGGAGCCGGTTTAGTACGATTCAGTCTTAGTCCTGTATTGACGCTTTGCCTGTTTGCTGGTTTGTCGGAGGGCATAGCAGGATTTATTATAAGCTTCCGGGTTAGAGTCCCGCTCCTTGAAAGCGGCACCTCTGCCCTTTAGCTCAGTGTGAATGTTGCCTGTAATCCATGGCTTATGGTTGGGGTATGTACGTGCAGTCACCGTGGGGACGACATCCTCGATGCACTTATTGATAAAGCCAGTGATTTGATGTGATGTACTCCTCAATACCATCGGAATAATCCCAGAACATATTCCAGTCTGTGCTAGCAAAGCAGTCCTGTAATTTGTCCTTTAATTCATCATCACCCATTGTAATGCTCATTATTTTTTCTGATTGTACTTTACATTTCAGGTCAGTAATGGTACCATTACATTACATTTAAGTCATTTAGCAGACGCTCTTATCCAGAGCGACTTACAAATTGGTGCATTCACCTTATGACATCCAGTGGAACAATCACTTTACAATAGTGCATCTAAATCTTAAAGGGGGGGGGGTGAGAAGGAATACTTTATCCTATCCTAGGTATTCCTTAAAGAGGTGGGGTTTCAGGTGTCTCCGGAAGGTGGTGATTGACTCCGCTGTCCTGGCGTCGTGAGGGAGTTTGTTCCACCATTGGGGGGCCAGAGCAGCGAACAGTTTTGACTGGGCTGAGCGGGAACTGTACTTCCTCAGTGGTAGGGAGGCGAGCAGGCCAGAGGTGGATGAACGCAGTGCCCTTGTTTGGATGTAGGGCCTGATCATAGCCTGGAGGTACTGAGGTGCCGTTCCCCTCACAGCTCCGTAGGCAAGCACCATGGTCTTGTAGCGGATGCGAGCTTCAACTGGAAGCCAGTGGAGAGAGCGGAGGAGCGGGGTGACGTGAGAGAACTTGGGAAGGTTGAACACCAGACGGGCTGCGGCGTTCTGGATGAGTTGTAGGGGTTTAATGGCACAGGCAGGGAGCCCAGCCAACAGCGAGTTGCAGTAATCCAGACGGGAGATGACAAGTTCCTGGATTAGGACCTGCGCCGCTTCCTGTGTGAGGCAGGGTCGTACTCTGCGGATGTTGTAGAGCATGAACCTACAGGAACGGGCCACCACCTTGATGTTAGTTGAGAACGACAGGGTGTTGTCCAGGATCACGCCAAGGTTCTTAGCGCTCTGGGAGGAGGACACAATGGAGTTGTCAACTGTGATGGCGAGATCATGGAACGGGCAGTCCTTCCCCGGGAGGAAGAGCAGCTCCGTCTTGCCGAGGTTCAGCTTGAGGTGGTGATCCGTCATCCACACTGATATGTCTGCCAGACATGCAGAGATGCGATTCGCCACCTGGTCATCAGAAGGGGGAAAGGAGAAGATTAATTGTGTGTCGTCTGCATAGCAAAGATAGGAGAGACCATGTGAGGTTATGACAGAGCCAAGAAACTTGGTGTATAGCGAGAATAGGAGAGGGCCTAGAACAGAGCCCTGGGGGACACCAGTGGTGAGAGCGCGTGGTGAGGAGACAGATTCTCGTACCAGGTGTGTGACTGGTAGTGGGCTTGCTGACGGAGAACAGATGGAGAGGTTGTGGTCCTACGTAAGAACATTTGTGAAGATCACAAAAGAGATGACACCAACTCATCGTGTTGACGCCCTCAAAGATCCCCTCTACTACGCATCCAGGGTCAGGGAAAAGCAAGGTATAACTGTATAACTGGAAATCAGTTAAGTATTGAGACGACCTATTGTTCAGGATTGTGTTGATATCATTTTGCCCCAAAAAACGCTGATGTCATAGCACCGGCAATACAACTCCGTTGGCAGAAGGTCCTGATAGAGGAAGCCGAGGCAAAGGAGGAGTTGATGGTGTTGCTTAACAACATTCTAGGCTAGATTCCATGTGTTTTTGCTCATAACTTTTATTTATATACAATGATCCTTTTCTGCAAATTCAATCAGATTAATTGGCAGCAGGGCTTCAGTATCATAAGACAAGGCTTTCTCCCACAGAGCTCATCTTTATGGAATGGTTTGCCGATGTGAAAGAGTCAGATCTTCAAGTCTAGACTGAAGACTTCTCTCGTCTGTAAGTCCTATGATTGAGTCTCGTCTTGCCCATGGGTGGGAAGGTGAACGGAAAGGTACTAGCCCCCCACAACCCACCCTACCCATAAACCTTGACATCCTAAAACATGAAAGCCATCTTAACCCTAGAGTGTTGTGCACCCACTATAGCCATTGCAGTCTTTGCCTGACCCTGCTGGTCATCTACAGTATGAACGTTTGAACGTGTGTTTGTGTGCCCTATGTGGTTCTGATTATCCATCTGTCTGACAAGCACACCAAGAGCTGCTTGTAATTGTGCTTCTGACTCTGCATTGCTTGCTCTTTGGTGTTTTTAGACAGGGTATCTGTAAAGCACTATGTGATGCTGTTTTACAAGTGCTGGTGTAAAAAGGGCTTTATAAAATACATTTGATTGATTTGATGATGAAATCCTTGTTGTGGTTTCACTGACCATTTTGATATTTGAGTAAAATTCCTAACATTGTCCATAAGATATTTCTCTCTAACCTGTGAGCATTGCACATGTAGAACTCAGCACAACTGCCAGTGTGGTTCATTATGTTCTGCAATGGATTTAATGAAGCCCTTGATTATGTCGTAGGCAGCACCCAGTCGGACGTGTAAGATTGGACCCGTCAGATGGAGACCCTCACAGACAAGAGGACGTTGTTCCTTACCTGGCACGAGAGATGCGTGGAAACTCTCGCAGAACAACAGTAAGTCACATAAGCAGTTGCTACATCTCTGACCTAAGATTTTATCGCGTCTCTAAACACCCCTTTCTGTCTGGCTTAGCCTGTGTCCTAGTCTCACCATCTCTAAACACCCCTTTCTGTCTGGCTTAGCCTGTGTCCTAGTCTCACCATCTCTAAACACCCCTTTCTGTCTGGCTTAGCCTGTGTCCTAGTCTCACCTGGTCAGAAAGTATGCAGACTAAGATGATTCTCTGTCTGCTGGCTACAATCCATAGACTGGTCCTGTAGTGCTCTTCCTATTGTGGCCTGGTCAGAAAGTATGCAGGTACTGCTGCCAATTCAGTGTTGTTGAACACTGCATCACACGCTGGCATATCACTGCTGTTATCTACGTCTCATTTACCCAGGTGCTTTGAACTATATGAAAGATTTCTATCAAACTTCACGATTTTCATAACCATTTCTTAAAATTGTTTTTCAGATGGACAAACCATTGCTGTGTGGCTCTCCAGAAAAATCAAGCGGACATCGGAGAGAATAAAACCGCAGATCAACGCCTAAAGATGCATAACATGTGCCTTAGGACAGCAGAGGAGAGGCACACAATACAGGCAGGCCTACACAATGGCCTTTTGTATTGCCAGCAAGAGCTGAGGCGTTTTAAAGATGCATAACATGTGCCTTAGGGCAGCAGAGGAGAGGCACACAATACAGGCAGACCTACACAATGGCCTTTTGTATTGCCAGCAAGAGCTGGGGCGTTTTAAAGATGCATAACATGTGCCTTAGGGCAGCAGAGGAGAGGCACACAATTCAGGCAGACCTACACAATGGCCTTTTGTATTGCCAGCAAGAGCTGGGACATTTTAAAGATGCATAACATGTCAAATGCAGAACATATTTAAGCTCCAGCAAGCATTTTCAAATGTTGGCTGATGATGGCTCGGTCAGCACAGATGTAAAAGAGGACAGTGAATCAGAAGATGAAAGTGGTTGAGGAATGTGTGTGTGTGTGTGTGTGTGTGTGTGTGTGTGTGTGTGTGTGTGTGTGTGTGTGTGTGTGTGTTGTGTGTGTGTGTGTGTGTGTGTGTGTGTGTGTGTGTGTGTGTGTGTGTGTGTGTGTGTGTGTGTGTGTGTGTGTGTGTGTGTGTGTGTGTGTGTGTGTGTGTGTGTGTGTGTGTGTTTTATAGGGCAAACTATACACTGAGTATTTCTAACATTAGGAACAACTTCCTAATATTGAGTTGCGCCCCCCTTTTGCCCTCAGAACAGACTCAAATCGTCAGGTAATGGACCTGTACCCCCGCACATTGACTCGGTACCGGTACCCCCTGTATTTAGCCTCGTTATCGTTATTTAATTGTTACTTTTTAAAACTTTATTTAGTAAATGCATTTTCTTAACTCTATTTTCTTAACTGAATTGTTGTATAAGGGCTTGTAAGTAAGTATTTCATGGTCAAGTTTACACCTGTTGTATTCGGCGCATGTGACAAATACAATTTGATTTGACTCTACAATGTGTCGAAGCGTTCCACAGGGATGCTGGCCCATGTTGACTCCAATGCTTCCCACAGTTGTGTCAAGTTGGCTGGATGTCCTTTGGGTGGTGGACCATTCTTGACACACGTGTGAAAAACCCAGCAGCGTTGCAGTTCTTGACACAACGGTGCGCCTGGCACTTACTACCATAACCCTGTTCGAAGTCATTTAAATAATTTGTCTTGCCCATTCACCCTTCTGAAGGGCACACAATCCACGTCGCAATTGTCTCAAGGCTTAGAAATCCTTTAACCATTCTCCTCCCATTCATCTACACTGAATTAAATGTATTTAGCAAGTGACGCCAATGAGGGATCATATCTTTCACCTGGAATCACCTGGTCAGTTTACATAATGGAAAGAGCAGGTGTCCTTAATGTTTATTACACTCAGTGTATATGTTTGTCATACTTGGGACAAAGAGGATGTTATGCTGAAAAATGTGTCGGTCAGACAAGGCTATGTATGTTCGTGCACATGGAAGTCAGTGATTTATGTTACCTATACTGTAGGTTAATGAGGCAATACAAATGTGATGTGACCAACATATGGATTAAATGAAAGGGCCGAGATTCATTAAAACCTTAAGAAGACATTTCTTAACTGTCTTATGAAGAAGTTTATTTTTTTAACTCAAAAAGGTTATTGGAAATGTTATTGTGCAATTTCTTATGTTTCCCATTAAGCATAAAGTTGGGAAGGACTTAGATTCTTGAACATTATGTTATTGGATTTGTTCTTAATTCCAAGATGGCTAAACTCTTGTATTAAACTCGGTGAGAGAATAAGCTCATGTTTAATTCACTCACAAACGTCATCTGACATTTTCAGTAGGGTTATTTTGAACCCAAGAACATGTTTTAGAACCATTATCTTAGAATGAAATATGCTAACTTGTTTGCCATTTCTAGCTACTGTTGAAGTCGGACGTTTTCATACACTTAGGTTGGAGTCATAAAAACTTGTTTTTCAACCACTCCACACATTTCTTGTTAACAAACTATAGTTTTGGCAAGTCGGTTAGGACATCTACTTTGAGCATGACACAAGTAATTTTTCCAAAAAGTGTTTACAGACAGATTATTTCACTAATTCACTGTATCACAATTCCAGTGGGTAAGAAGTTTACATACACTAAATTGACTGCCTTTAAACAGCTTGGAAAATTCCAGAAAATTATGTCATAGTTTTAGAAGCTTCTGATAGGCGAATTGACATCATTTGAGTCAATTGGAGGTGTACCTGTGAATGTACTTCAAACTCAGTGCCTCTTTGCTTGACATGGGAAAATCAAAAGAAATCAGGCAAAAAATAGTTGACCTCCACAAGTCTGGTTCATCCTTGGGAGCAATTTCCAAATGCCAGAAAGTACCATGTTCATCTGTACAAACAATAGTACGCAAGTATAAACACCATGGGACCACGTAGCCGTCATACCACTCAGGAAGGAGATGCGTTCTGTCTCCTAGAGATGAATGTCCGTTGGTGCGAAAAGTACAAATCAATCCTAGAACAACAGCAAAGGACCTTGTGAAGATGCTGGAGGAAACGGGTACAAAAGTATCTATATCCACAGTAAAATGAGTACTATATCGACATGTTTTTTTAACCTTTATTTAACCAGGCAAGTCAGAACAAATTCTTATTTTCAATGACGGCCTAGGAACAGTGGGTTAACTGCCTGTTCAGGGGCAGAAAGGGGGTTTGAACTCGCAACCTTCCGGTTACTAGTCCGACGTTCTAACCACTAGGCTACCCTGCCGCCCCAATAATAACCTGAAAGGCCTCTCAGCAAGGAAGAAGCCACTGCTCCAAAACCGCCATAAAAAAGCCTGACAACGGTTTGCAACTACACATGGGGACAAAGATAGTACTTTTTGGAGAAATGTCCTCTGGTCTGATGAAACAAAAGTAGAACTGTTTGGCCATAATGACCATCGTTATGTTTGGAGGAAAAAGGGGGATGCTTGCAACCCGAAGAACACCATCCCAACCGTGAAGCACGGAGGTGGCAGAATCATGTTATGGGGGTGCTTTGCTGCAGGAGGGACTGGTGCACTGGGGGACTTCACAAAATAGATGGCATCATTTAGGGAGGGAAATTATGTAGAGATATTGAAGCAACATATCAAGATATCAGTCAGGAAGTTAAAGCTTGGTTGCAAATGGGTCTTCCAAATGGACAATGACCCCGAGAATACTTCCAAAGTTGTGGCAAAATGTCTTAAGGACAACAAAGTCAAGGTATTGGAGTGGCCATCACAAAGCCTTGACCTCAATCCTATAGAAAATTTAAGGGCAGAACTAAAAAACGTGTGCGAGCAAGGAGGCCCGCAAACCTGCTTCAGTTACACCAGCTCTGTCAGGAGGAATGGGCCAGAATTCACCCAACTTATTGTGGGAAGCTTGTTGGAAGGCTACCTAAAACTTTTGACCCAAGTTAAAGAATTTAAAGGCAATACTACCAAATACTAATTGAGTGTATGTAAACTTCTGACACACTGGGAATGTGATGAAAGAAATAAAATCTGAAATGAATCATTCTCTCTACTATTATTCTGACATTTCACATTCTTAAAATAAAGTGGTGATCCTAACTAACCTAAAACAGGGAATTCTTACTAGGATTAAATGTCAGGAATTGTGAAAAACTTAGTTTGTATTTGGCTAAGGTGTATTTAATTTTCTGACATCCACACAAATAAATAAATGAACAAGAAAATACAAAAATAGTGATCAAAATGTATTTATTTTTCTCTTCATGTCGGGGAAGAAACAATGGTAGTAGAGCCACCACAACCAGTGAAGGTTTCTCATCATCATCTGAGGGATAGTGAAATGCTACATGTTAACAAGGTAAACTTTGTATTATTTAATGCAATAATCATTAACTGTACAGCACAAGTAGAGAAGAAGTGAATGCAGTGATTCATTGTGAAGGCAGCTGAACGTTTTTTTGGTGTCTTTGTGATTTCACAGCTTAGGACGTGCAAGAAATCCTGTCTGAGAATGTCCCGTCATCACAGGCCCCTGAGCCTGTTTAGGGATGTATTTTGGAGGGGACTGTGATTGAAGAATTGGGATGGGTTTCGTTAGTTGACGTGTCTTATTTTGTATCATGTTTTCTATTTTTTTTGTTGTTGTCTTGCTGGCGGCGGTAATGCACCATAAACACTGGATGCCAACCTCTGTTAAACCCCATCAAAAAAGAAGAATGCGGTTTGAGAAAATGCAAGTTATGCAGTGACGGACTCTCACATGCTGTTTTTCTATCTTGCAGTGTTGTGCGTCCATCGAACATGTAAGTGTTGTGAAATGTGCATATTGGTGTGGGCAACATCGGACCCTAGCAGGATTAGGCTGACTTTACAAGCATTTCGCTACACCCGCAATAACATCTGCTAAACATGTGTACGTGACAAATAAAATTAGATTTGGTGTGAGTTGTTAGGTTTAAAGGGGAACCGCAGCCGCTTATTTGACCTTGTTTTTTGGCTTACTCCCCAACAAATGCTGAAAGCCATGACAGAAGCAAAACATGAGTTGGCTTGGGGGTGTGGTTTTACATGGGAGTTTTTTTGGGTGTGACCTTGCCACCACCAAGACACACCCATTTGTCAGAACCTTGCCCTCAGCTGTTTCCCACTACTCAATAAAAACAAACCAAACACTTGCAGGTTGAGTTCAATAACTACAGGCAGATGTAGCCAGCAGCATACCACCCTGCATACCACTGCTGGCTTGCTTCTGAAGCTGAGCAGCGATGGTCCTGGTCAGTCCCTAGATGGGAGACCAGATGCTGCTGGAATTGGTGTTGGAGGGCCAGTAGGAGGTGCTCTTTCCTCTGTTCTAAAGAATATCCCAATAACCTAGGGCAGTGATTGGGGACACTGCCCTGTGTGGGATGCCATCTTTGGGGTGGGATGTTAAATGGGAGTCCTGACTCTCTGAGGTCATTAATGATCCCATGGCAGTTATTGTAAGAGTAAGGGTGTTAACCCTAGTGTCCTGGCTAAATTCCCAATCTGGCCCTCAAGCCATCATGGTCACCTAATAATCCCCAGTTTACAATTGGCTCATTCATCCCCCTTTAACTATTCCCCAGGTCGTTGCTGTAAATTAGAATGTGTTCTCAGTCAACTTAACTGGTAAGTTTTCCCTCCATGCTGCTGAAAGAAAAGCTCTGCTGTCGGGACAGCGTCATGGAGTCCATAACAGTTTGTAGACACTGTTTGTTGCTGTTAAATTGCATTTAATGTATCCACATTGGTGGAGTTTGCCCCACCAAGATTTATAAGCTAAAATTGCCAATTGTGGTCGTATCAAACAGTCTTATTGCAGTTGAAAAAAAGAGACTTGAAATTATTTAGGTGTAGGCATACTACTACAGTACCTATTCACGACCACTAGATGTCAGCCATGCATCATACAGAGTAGTGCTCAAAGGTGCTGATTGGTAGACTCACTGGCACATTCCACTCTGTAAAACACACTTTAATGTATTTAACCAACTTCAACCCCTTATGAGGGAACAGAAACAGAGCCATACGCTGTAAGGGCACATAGGACAACATATCTTAATTTAGGGTTGTTGATAATGGGGTAGCAGGTGAGGTTCTCAACCAGGGGGGCTAGGAACCCAGGAGGGCCTCAGAGCTTTTAGGAAGAAAATATACAAACAGAAAATAGCTGCAGTAAGGACAAAATATCTTACATTTAATAGGAGAGTACTGTTTATCAGGAATTAAAATATTTAAAACAATGTTAGTTTTCATATTTTGAGTGTTGACAATGAATATCAATCACAATTTGCATATACATGTTATCTCTGATGTAGGAGGTCCCCAGATTTTCTGAAAGCATTTTAGAAGGACCTTGGAAAATGAAAAGATTGAGAACCGCTTGCCAAGAGGTTCAGAAGGCAGATTGGTAGATGGAATGTTGCTGCTTCGAGCCCGGGTAGGGCATAAAAATGGAACTGTGGGAACCTGATGGCTGCTGGTCTCTGATCCCAGGTACCTGCTGTCGTGGCCTGGAGCAAGACACTTAAGCCCTATAAAACTGCTCTCCATCCTGTGGCACTGTGCTCCATGGCTGACCCTTTGCCATTCCATGTGTGTATGAGTTAGGCAGAAGACACATTTCTGTTCCTCAAATGCACAATAAAGTATCTATTCCAAGAAAGAGTATCCTATAGCCGGCAGCCGCAGAGTAATCCGCTTTTGGGCAGCCACTTTCCCCCCGCAACATCAACCAGCAGAAATAGCCTGGGTGGGAGTTGAACCCACAACTTTGTTAATGCTAGTACCTTAAATTAAAGGCTATCTAAAATGATTCCATCTTGCCTGTAATGTATAGCAAATATAATGTCATAATAAGGCCAAAACCAGCAACTGGATCTAGACACACTGCTGTGCACAGGTTTTCCCTTCCTTTTTTGCGTGCGAGCCTTGTGGTCTGCAGTACTGCTGGTTTTCTTCATCGATTGAATGTCATTGATTGGCTGGGAGAGCCCACTCACCTGAGGTGCGTTCCGTTCGCTTGAACGTTTGCTAAGTTGCAGAACGGTTTGTACTGAACAACACGTTTCCCCAAAAAGTTATTGAACAGATTTTGAGGTACGTTTGCCACCGTTTGGTGGGTGTGCGAGGTGTTTCTTGAAGCAAAGTGTGACATATTTAATATAATAATAATAATATATGCTATTTAGCAGACGCTTTTATCCAAAGCGACTTACAGACAAGTGTGCATACATTCTATGTATGGGTGGTCCCGGGGATCGAACCCACTACCCTGGCGTTACAAGCGCCATGCTCTACCAACTGAGCTACAGAAGGACCACATATTTAAAGGGCAGTGGGCTGACAGCGTTCCACAACCCAACCCCCTCCCTGTTTTTCAACTGGTCGTTCAGTAAAGCACCGTTTCCATTCAATTAAAGGTTCCAGAACGTAAAAATGTACTGAACGCAGCCCAGGTTTCCCCATTTAGCCCTTTATCAGTCCCAGAATAGAAGAGGTGAAGAGTGAAAACCAGCAGTGTTGTGGACCTGAAACCCTGTATCTGAGACTGTCAAATGCTTTAGGCCAGATAGTTTTGTCATTCTTATTATTTCCTTTGAAAAGGTTTAATGTCAATCAATATAAGCATACCTGAGTGTCCTGCACTGACACTTCTTCTGTCTCATGCTCTGTATCATGCTATCATCAAAGGTATATAGGCCATGGCTATTACCATATGGTCCAGCTAATATTATACAATTTAAAGGAATACAGCTATTGTTGCATTCAGTCCAGGGGCAGAGCTTAGCTTTCACCCCCATGGGTGCGAAGCATAGTCTGGGCCCCCCCTCCTGTGCGTAAAATCTTAATCAGTAAGGGCAATCGCTAACTGCTTTCCCAAGTCGAACATGTACAAAGTATATTTCTTTTCAATATAGTTTACTAATGATTTAAGCAAATTGTTTCTACCATGATGAACACAAGCTTGTATTAGGCTACAGAAATGTGTACCAGCAGGTACAAGGCCCCAGATCTCTTTTTAGCTAGCTAGTTGGCGAGATCTGACGCCTAGACGGTCACAGTTGGTTGGATGCAAAAATGCATTATGCAAATCCATCGCAACGGACGAATGAGCCAATATAGGTCTTAATATCTTAAACAAATGCATATTTTAATCACTTGTCAATTTCCAAATACTTATTTTCTAAACTAAATATAGGGCGATAGGTAGCCTAGTGGCTGTAAGGTTGCTAGATCGAACCCCCCGAGCTAGGTAGGTAAAGGTAAAAATCTGTTGTTCTGCCCCTGAACAAGGCAGTTAACCCACTGTTCCTAGGTAGGCTGTCATTGAAAAAAATAATTTGTTCTTAATTGACTTGCCTAATCAAATAAAGTTTATATAAATAAAATTAACAACCAAAATATAATTTTATTGAGCTTGTGACAATTATATTCAATGACATGAAACTCACGACCCATATGCATGCTGGCACATATTGGGCACCTGGGTCTTCCCATTTCCATTTCCTGCCGAAATTCAGGGTTTGGACGAGTATTAAGAATGTGGCTATTGAAGATTATTCGCAATACATATTCCTTAACATGTGCCTCTCTATCTCTTCTTTTGCCCCTCTGATTCCACATTGTCCCGCCACCCATCAGTATCCTGCCCATTAGCACTGCCAGGCATGTGGGCATCTCTAAGCTAGGAGGCTCTCTCAGAGCACAGCCCTGATTATCTCTGTTCAAATGACTCATGTAGCCAAATTTACCTTGGCGGTCTTTGTGGTTAGCTTTGTGGTTTGGTGTGGAATTCACATTGATTATATATTTTCTATAATTGCAAGAAAGTGATATACACTATATATACAAAAGTATGTGGACACCCCTTCAAATTAGTGGATTTGGCTATTTCAGCCACACCCGTTGCTGACAACTGTATAAAATCTACTGTATAAAATCTAGATAAACATTGGCAGTAGCCGAATAGCCTTACTGAAGAGCTCAGTGATTTCTAATGTGGCACCATCATAGGATGCCACCTTTCCAACAAGTCAGTTCGTCAAATTCGGTCAACTATAAGTGCTGTTATTTTGAAATGGAAACGTCTAGGAACAACAACTGTTATGCAGGTGAATGAGGACCCAAAAGCGACTTGGCGAAAACAGAGTCTTTAATCCAGTAAAGGAAATATGCAACACTCCTAGACAAATCGGAGCGGTAAATAAAGTATAAAAAACAATTCCACTCGTAATGACGAGAACAGACTGGAGACTCGATCATAAACTGTAGGTTGCCTCGGGAAGGCACTTGACCGTAGCAGACTCAGACACCTGCTCACCACGCAGCATCTGAGGGAAACACGACACGACAGGGCGATACAAAGACACAGCACGGTGAACAATATACAAGGATCCGACAGGACAGAAACGGAAAACAAGGGGAGAAATAGGGACTCTAATCAGGGGAAAAGATAGGGAACAGGAGTGGAAAGACTAAATGATTGATTAGGGGAATAGGAACAGCTGGGAGCAGGAACGGAACGATAGAGAGAAGAGAGAGAGGGAGGGAGAGAGAAAAAAGGGAACGAACCTAAAAAGACCAGCAGGGGGAAAACGAACAGAAGGAAAAGCAAAATGACAAGACAATATAAGACAAAACATGACAACAACGGCTCAGCCTCGAAGTGGTAGGCCACACAATCTCACAGAACGGGACTGCTGTGTGCTGAAGCTCGTAGTGAGTAAAAATAATCTGTCCTCGAATGCAACACTCACCTCCGAGTTCCAAACTGCTTCTGGAAGCAATGTCAGCACGATAACTGTTCGTCGGGAGCTTCGTGAATTGGGTTTCCATGGTCTCGGCTGGCGTGGTGTAAAGCTCGCCTCCATTGGTCTCTGGAGCAGTGGAAACGCGTTTTTAATTTTTTTATTTATTTAACTTTTATTTAACCAGGTAGGCAAGTTGAGAACAAGTTCTCATTTACAATTGCGACCTGGCCAAGATAAAGCAAAGCAGTTCGACACATAAAACAACACAGAGTTACACATGGAGTAAAACAAACATACAGTCAATAATACAGTAGAAAAATAAGTCTATATACGATGTGAGCAAATGAAGTGAGATAAGGGAGGTAAAGGCAAGAAAAAGGCCATGGTGGCAAAGTAAATACAATATAGCAAGTAAAACACTGGAATGGTAGATTTGCACTGGAAGAATTTACAAAGTACAAAGAAAAATAATGGGGTGCAAAGGAGATAAATAAAATAAATACAGTAGTGAAAGAGATAGTTGTTTGGGCTAAATTATAGGTGGGCTATGTACAGGTGCAGTGATCTGTGAGCTGCTTTGACCGCTGGTGCTTAAAGCTAGTGAGGGAGATAAGTGTTTCCAGTTTCAGAGATTTTTGTAGTTCATTCCAGTCATTGGCAGCAGAGAACTGGAAGGAGAGGCGGCCAAAGAAAGAATCGGTTTTGGGGGTGACCAGAGAGATTTACCTGCTGGAGCGTGTGCTACAGGTGGGTGATGCTATGGTGACCAGCGAGCTGAGATAAGGGGGGACTTTACCTAGCAGGGTCTTGTAGATGACTTGGAGCCAGTGGGTTTGGCGACGATTATGAAGCGAGGGCCAGCCAACGAGAGCGTACAGGTCGCAATGGTGGGTAGTATATGGGGCTTTGGTGACAAAACGGATTGCACTGTGATAGACTGCATCCAATTTGTTGAGTAGGGTATTGGAGGCTATTTTGTAAATGACATCGATGAAGTCGAGGATCGGTAGGTTGTTCAGTTTTACGAGGGTATGTTTGGCAGCATGAGAGAAGGATGCTTTGTTGTGAAATAGGAAGCGAATTCTAGATTTAACTTTGGTTTAGAGATGTTTGATGTGGGTCTGGAAGGAGAGTTTACAGTCTAACCAGACACCTAGGTATTTGTAGTTGTCCACGTATTCTAAGTCAGAGCCGTCCAGAGTAGTGATGTTGGACAGGCGGGCAGGTGCAGGCAGCGATCGGTTGAAGACCATGCATTTAGTTTTACCTGTATTTAAGAGCAATTGGAGGCCACGGAAGGAGAGTTGTATGGCATTGAAGCTTGCCTGGAGGGTTGTTGTTAAGTGTCCAAAGAAGGGCCAGAAGTATACAGAATGGTGTCGTCTGCATAGAGGAGGATCAGAGACTATGGCTATCCAAGGCTATCTGGAGTTATGCTTCACCTTCTGGCATTCCGAAGAACTAATCTGGGTTTGGCGGATGCCAGGAGAACGCTACCTGCCCCAATGCATAGTGCCAACTGTACAGTTTGGTGGAGGAGGAATAATGGTCTGGGGCTGTTTGTATGGTTCTTGCTAAGCCCCTTAGTTCCAGTGCTACAGCATACAATGACGTTCTAGATGATTCTGTGCTTCCAACTTTGTGGCAACAATTTGGGGAAGGCCATTTCCTATTTCAGCATGACAATGCCCCGTGCACAAAGTGAAGTCCACACAGAAATTTGTTTGTTTGATTTGTTGAGATTGATGTGGAAGAACTTGACTGGCCTGCACAGAGCCCTGACCCCAACCTCATCGAACAACTTTGGGATGAATTGGAACGCCGACTGTGAGCCAGGCCTAATCGCCCAGCATCAGTGCCTGACCTCACTAATGCTCTTGTGCCTAAATGGAAGCAAGTCCCCGCAGCATTGTTGCAACATCTAGTGTATAGACTTCCCAGAAGAGTGGAGGCTGTTATAGCAGCAACGGGGGGACCAACCCATATTCATTTGAATGATTTTGGAATGAGATGTTCGATGTCCACATTCTTCTGGTAATGTAGTTTATAACATCTATGTTAATATAGCCTAAATATATAGCTGGGTCATTCCTATAGTGATGTGAATTTTCTGTCCCCGGGAAATATCACTTATTTAGTGTTAAATAGCAAATTAGGCTTTAATTATAAGGTCAGGTGTCCTTAAACAAAACACAAAAATATGGATATTGAAAGGGAAGTCAATACATTTTCAAAAAAACAATTCACTGGATGTAGGTGTTTTTGCCATGTTCCCCAGATGTTATTCATCAACTTCCATGAGAAATATAATATAAGCCATAACATAATACAATATTTAAAATCTGTCTCCATTATTTTATAGTTAAAATTCTCTCATTGACATGTTTTTCACAATTATTGTATTTATTATTATTATTATTTTATTTTAGATGTTCTGTGTGCCCCTGAAATAACTTTCCACCAATGTCTTTTGTTGTAATTCTCCTTTAAGAAAACAACACCGTCCTGCAATGACACCACATTCAGGAAGTGTCACAATTTCTTTGGTGGGAAAACAACGGTACAAAGCAACATAAATATATACACTCAGTTGTATCTATTTTACAATGTTTCATGGTAGTCTGTGTGCTCCACTCATACATTTCCATCCTGTTAAGCTAAATTATGAAGAAAATGAACCCAATTACTAAATGGTAAAATATGTTTGATAGAGAAGTTAAAATCCTGTTCAAGTGGTCCCCATTATTCTAGCTCAATCTGGCTCACTCACAAGCGCTATGGCTAGTTTAGGCTCCAAATGTCCACCCTGTTAGAAGTATACACTAACAGGTTGGAAAATGCACCTGAGCTTGACTGTTTTTCGGAAAATCAAACGTGTCCTTTTCTGATAGAATATAAAAACAAAAAACATACTTTATTTTTCAAAAGTTAAGAGGTCCAAAAAGCACCAGACAATAGGAATGACCTAGCTAGACCTAAATAGATTCATAAATGGGTGTCCATTGTTAGGCCTATGCTCTGATAGGAGTGAAATTTGTCATAAAAACGACATCAAACGAGAACATTTCATTCTCTCTCCGTTTTTGTTACTCTCTTTCTCTCTCTTACTGGCTGGCTGTGACAGATGGCGAGTCCCTCTTCCCCCCAGAAGGCACTCTCTGTGAATGCGGGCGCATGTCAATCACCCGCGCTCATGTCATGACTCTTGCCAATGATGTGTCAGCCATATGGCCTTGCATCATAGCTTGTATGTAACCCACCCAGCCCTGGTAGAGTATACCGCACTACTGTATCTGCGCAGTTGGGGTAGGGATAGCACAGCGAAAAAGCAGCGAGCTTGACTTCAGCCGCACCAATTGAAGTGTCCATGCAGGAGCGGTGTGGACTTGGACTGGCCACCCGGAGATGGTCTAAACAAACGCGCTTTCGCCTCTCACCCAGCTCCAAGACGGCGGTAGGTTTACATTTTTTTGGGTGGCCCTCAACGAATTTATGGAACTAACACCAACGAGATAATTTATACAAAGGTTGAATGGAACATGTGTTATTTCACAAGATTGCTCTTTAGAGAAACTAGGCTACAGCGTATATTGCGCATGAATGAAATGATATTGTTCAATCCTCGTTGTTTTATCGCATATCAAGAGTGACAGAGTCAAAGACATAATTGAATCCTGCTCCACGCTCTTTATCCGCGCTATCATGTATCGCGAACACGGGAAGGGGTTGATTCCATGCACAGCGCGGACAACTACATGTAATAAGAAAGCCTTTAACGATCAATTTGACATGCATTATAGGTCCACTAAAAAATCCACATGCATTATTCTATTCATATCGGGGGCTTATCGATGGAGCTTAGTCGTTTCCTTTGAGAGAGGGTTGGGACTTTATTTTAAAAGTCCCTGAAATCGTATCTCCGTTTGAAATGGAGCCATTTAAGGGACAGACTTCATTTGACAGAGCCTAAAATCAAATCAAAAGGAAATCATACTAAGCAGCACATGGGATACGGTACATGTGTCTGTGTGTCAGAGCATTATGGCCCTACAAGATATGAAGGAGAGTGAGTGGTAGCGGAAGAGAATTCTACTTTTCAATTCACATTACATCCTTTTGCCTTAACTTCGTTGTGGCTGGCAACGCGACATTCTTGGTCAGTAGCTCAAATTGACCATGAATATGACAGTAAAATACCACTAGCCAGTAAGCACAAACTATTCAATGACAAACGTTTCTTATAAACATATTAAACTCTTGTATATTGCAACCGAACCATATACAACTCTTGAATAATGCAACAATTCACAAGCAGACAATGATTGGTTTTATATTCTTGTCTGTAGGCTACACGCATTACATTTGAGCTTCAAGACCAAATACAGACTTGCTATAACAGCATGTCATTAAGTAACGTTAGCCTATCCGAAATGAAAGATTAACCCTGTCATACAATATTAAAGTAAGCTACAGTAGGCCAACATTACAACAAACCAGGGTTAATTTTGAACAATATCATGCAAATCATTACATGTGGTAATTGTGACTGATAACGTCGGTATGCTATAACACCGGGAGTAGCTGTTTATATGGAAGTAAATCAAATGTCTCAACTAGGGTCCAAAGTTGGTTAGGTAAGCTACCAGATCAGGAAAAACTCTGGGCCCCAGGAAAACAACACCGCCATATAACGTCCAATGAAGAAGCCTGAAGGAGGAGAGATTACCAGAAACAAACTCTGTTTACCCTTTTATCTGTGGATTAATTGTCGGAGTAGAGGACCTTGCGCATTTCAGGTAAAATAACAACCTAATGTTTATATCCCAGGACAAATTAGCTAGCAACAGCAAGATAGCGAGCTAAATTTCCATAAACGTTTGCTTCTTGACCTGTCCCCAAATGAATATAGATTGTTCAGAGTTCGTTTTGATATGTAAACCTGTGTGTCCTAATCGTGTCTGGTGTGGAAGGACACAATCAACATGCGCATGATGACGCACGCGCGAGAGCGTTCTGGTCAGCATGTTACTGTAAACATAGTTGTCCAGGGATGATTTTATCCTCTTTTTCCAAATCCAGATAACCTACAAAAATATAGACTGAAGACTTAGTTCTGCTGTGGCAGCCTGCTAATTGTTGAAGGGGAAAGGGAGGAAAAGAAAGCTAAGGCTATTTTACAGCAAATCTGTCATGTCAAATTGGCATAACCATTTAGGCCATTCACACTTGCGTAGAATCGGTTATTATTCGATGGTAATAACGAAGTAAATTGTGAATATTATCAGACATTTCTTTTAATTTATGGGTAGGGTATATTATAATATTAGTCCACAATTTTATTATGCCTGTGTTGGAATGTGGCCAGAAATGGTGTGTGTGTGGGGGGGGGGTCTACTCGCCGCACAATGTGCCCCATGGGACCTTATGATCAGCCAGCCCATAGGGCCAGCACCGAAAAACCTGCTGTGAGACTGCACGCCAAGGCACGTGCACGGATAATTGAGGGAAGCGCTTAGTTGGTCCCGTCTGTCGCCCCTCTGTAGAAACCCCCTACTAAGATAAAACATATATTTAATAATAGCCTGTTATTTTGACGAATAGCCTAATCAAAGTCATTTTAGACTCATGAATTAACACTATGTCTAAAGTTCTTATAGGAACATTAGCCTATTCTATTAGAGGCCTATGGAACGTGGCTGAAGTGCACACATAGGTATACATCTAATTTTGGATAAGACATCGCCTATCACCAAGACCATGCACTGTCTGAAACTGCTTCTAGTTCTCATCTGTCTTGTGATGTGTTTTCCAGTGCCACCATGTTGACAAGGCTATTCAGCGAGGTTCTGCCGGATGTCCAGAAGCTCTCGGGTTGGGTGGAGAACAGCGAGGGCGAGGACTCCAAAACCAAGGAGGAAGACATGGGTCCCGTGCAAGACGACGACTTGGATGACGGCGACGCCAGAGAGGGAAGCAGCCGGGATCAGTCCGAGATGGCTGGGGATGACGTCGACGATGAGGACTGTGGTGATGAGAACGAGGGGGAAGACACAGCCGAAAAGCCCGGGCCAAAGAAACGCAAGATGACGCCAGCACGAATTGAGCGCTCCAAGGTGCGGCGTCAAAAAGCCAACGCACGAGAGAGAACGCGTATGCACGATTTGAACTCTGCGCTGGACAATTTGCGCAAAGTAGTCCCCTGTTATTCCAAAACGCAAAAGCTCTCAAAGATAGAGACGCTGAGACTGGCCAAGAATTACATTTGGGCGCTCGGGGAGATCTTGCGCAATGGGAAAAGGCCAGATGTAGTATCCTACGTGCAGACACTGTGCAAGGGCCTGTCCCAGCCCACCACAAATCTAGTAGCTGGTTGTCTGCAGCTCAACTCTCGGAACTTCTTGACAGAGCGGTGTCCTGACGGGGCCCGGTTCCATGTCCCCAACTCCTCTTTCTCCGTGCACCCTTACTCCTACCAGTGCCCCCGTCTGTCTAGCCCTCAGTGCCAACCCGGCTCCAGTCGGCATATGAGGACCCATAACTACGGCTACGGCGACGCGGTCTACCCAGGGGCAATCTCCCCAGAGTACGACAGCCCAGACTATGGGGGCCATCACAGCTCGCCTGTGTGCGTCAACGGCAACATTTCCGTGAGTCAACAGGAGTGTGGGTCGCCGGACACAGACATGAACTATCACTATGCTATGCACTACTCTGGACTGTCTGCTTCGCGCGCCACTGCTGTCCACGGACTAGCGTTCGGCACATCGGGAGCGCGCAGCGGTTCCGCGCACTCTGAAAACGTGCCGCCGCCATTTCATGACATGCACTTATTACACCATGACAGGACGCCCGTGTACGAGGAACTTAACGTCATTTACCACAACTGAATTCACCAAAACCCTAACAACACACCGGACCCCTAAATACCCAACTAAAAACCATAACGTTGGGCTATAATCGCCGATCCATTTTGACAGTGGATGAGGTTTTTAGAAAACGGAAGGTGGGGTGGCAGGAATTGAGAGAGAAATACCAATATTCTCAATGTTGGTTCTCTGGTTTTATTGATTTCGTTCCTGAATTGTCGTTATGCACATTTGAAGGTATGTCAGAAGTCAATATTTCCAATCAAATGTCGCCGTGTATGCATAATGCGAGTGCACTCAAAATAAAATGTGTCACATGAACGAAACATCTTATAAAACTTAAAAAAATAAAAAACATATTTTATAATTATCTGACATGAGGTGGATGAACAAATAAATTATTTCTGACTTGAGAAATTGAGTCAATCTCACTGTATGCTGAAGGGCAAGAGCTCCACCATGGAATCACAAATACATTATTTGAGTACATAACTATCTAAGTGACGAGAACCACTTTCTGCATTAGGTTCGTTTCCAAATCCAATATTGAAACGAAAGACAATTCATCATTAAACTGACCAAACGCTTGATGGGCGTTTTAGGAATAGGTCTATAGCCTAGTATGCTCTACACCCTAAAAAATAAACGTTTCCTGGAAAATCCTTCGGGCTAATTTAAAGTAATCAACCTTTAGATTCCTGTAGGATCCATTAGGATAATTAAGGTTAAGGGAACCTTACATTTAATTTAAGAACCCATAATCTGCTATCAGTTCGTTTTTTAAACGTTGTAGACATAAGGGATGCCTTGAATAACCCTGTTCAAAAGAGGGGTTTTGGAACCAGCAGTGCGCTCCTGAGTAAATGGCGCTAGTGCGTGTATAATTTTACAAATGTGATCTCTCTCATGCCAGCAAAAAAAGACGCGAGCACTAGCTGTCGCCAACCAGAGCCAGGACCATGGACACTTCTTCCACTCGTGTGCCATCAACGGAAACGTCACTATTTTGTTCAAGTACTTATCCTTTATATAACTAGGCATCACCAACTACCTTGGTTAGCTCGGACTCGCCAACCATAATAGTTTATGCCTATGTAGGCCTATTGGATATTTATTCAATCATTATTTATTGAATCATTATTTATTGTAGTTCTTGTCTCTCATCACTGCCACTTTTTTGTTTGTTTAGCATAGTAAACGTTGAATGTTTATCCTGCCCCCTGTCCAGTTAAGTTGTAGATCGTTTGGGTGCTGTGAGAAACTCAGCCTCCACAAACAAGGTAAAACACACACAGAGAGAGGACGCAATCTAGGTTATGTTAAACGTGCAAAAATGAAAACATTCAGATGTTACGTCTATCAACTACCCATGTTGAATGTGTCTCATTTTGTGTATTTCAGGCTGATGTGTTGGGGCAGATTGCTTTGATAGAGAAAATCAACCTCAGCTAAAACACACAGAATACTTAATCTAAGTTATGTTTAGCTTGCAACCCAGGAAACTGGGTTGTAAAACCTGACAAAAATATTTCAACCCATGATACACTCTTTCAACATCTCTTTCCATCTTTCTCCCTTTAGTCCCTGTCTTATCCTGGACAGTTAAGTGGTGGAGAGTTTAGGTGCTGTAATAGAGAAATGTAGCAACCTCCACAAACAGGTAAGGCACACACAAACAGCGAGAGAGATGACCAAATGCCGTGAATGCTCATGTTTTTTATGTTGTGTTTGTGTCTAATTTATGTATTTAAGGCTGGTATATTGGGGCAGCCTGTTCTGTCCTCTGTATTTCAGACGAAATCAAGACAATGTGTAAGGCTCTCTATGGATCTACAAAAAGGTTCGCCTCTATAAAGTCTCTGGATGTAATTGCAGTGTGATTATAGCGTTCTGTGCCATTTCTTTGTCTTTCCAATACTAACTGAATAGTGAATTAATTTACAGTGGGATTATTGTGTGTTCTGTTACCCTGTTTTTGTCCTCCATACTGTCTCGTTATTATCACTGCAGCTGATTGCATAGCACATACTCAACTTTAATTGATGTTAATCAACACCCATAATCAATGCCATTGTTATTACAAAAGTAATTGTTAGTCTACATGTAATCTTGTATGTTTCTCTTATGTTTTAGGTATCCCAATACCCGGCATAACATGGGTGTGTGTACACTCTTTCAAAAGTACTCCTCGTTGAGAGACCAGACATTGAAGGGGTGTATAAGAATTCTCCAAATGTACTCCTCATATTAATTCACACACTAAAACTTTTTACACCACTGTGCCTACCCAGACCATGATGCTGGCTTGGATATTTTGTTCTTACATTGTTTATTCCGTCACATTTCCAGCAGCTTAACAAGACCATCATCACTGTACAAAATGACCCACGGGCTTAGTAAATATTGCAAAAGAAAATCAATGATTTTGACTTAAAATAAAAGGTTTCTGGTTTTACTTCACTTTTTTATATAGTACTTAATTTGTGTGTTGAAAATCCAAGGTAATATGCTTCTAAATTTGAACGAATATTTCTAAGTAACAATCAACAACTTAAAAATATATTCAAATGATCATTGTTGGACTGACATGCTAGTGTAACCAGTGTGAAATGGCCAGCGAGTTAGCGGGGTGCCAGCGAGTTAGCGGGGTGCCAGCGAGTTAGCGGGGTGCCAGCGAGTTAGCGGGGTGCCAGCGAGTTAGCGGGGTGCCAGCGAGTTAGCGGGGTGCCAGCGAGTTAGCGGGGTGCCAGCGAGTTAGCGGGGTGCCAGCGAGTTAGCGGGGTGCCAGCGAGTTAGCGGGGTGCCTGCGAGTTAGCGGGGTGCCAGCGAGTTAGCGGGGTGTCAGCTAGTTAGCGGGGTGCCAGCGAGTTAGCGTTTCAATCGGTGATGTCACTCGCTCTGAGACCTTGAAGTACTATAGTTGTTCCCCTTGCTCTGCAAGGGCTGTGGCTTTTGTTGAGCGATAGGTAACGATGCTTCGAGGGTGTCAGTTGTTGACGTGTGCAGAGGCTCCTTGGTTCGAGCCCAGGTTGGGGCAAGGAGAGGGACAGAAGCAAAACTTTTACATTGATGCTGTTTACCCGGATCACTGGTTGCTGCAGAAAAGGAGGACTCAAACAAGTTTTCCGAAGGTACAGTCACTGGGCCTACACGGGGCACACCCTTTAATTTGTCCATTTTCATCTCACATGTTTTTAGATACATTTTTCAAACTTGAACATTTCATTAGCTCCCTAGTCATGTGACCTACTGACTTCAAACAAGGTCCAGAATGTCCAATCAGTGGGCCTACACATTGCACATCCTTAAGTTTGTCCTTTAGTTTGTCCAGTTTACCCTTTTCTTTAATATTTATCTACAATAATTGGTAGTTCTAAGTACTTATTTTCCATGTTTTTTTATTATTTTCCCACGTTCTTTAACAGCGGTACACAATAGGAGAGAGACAGATAATATCTCCTTTCGTCGTTAATATCAACCAAACAGGAAAAGGGCAGAGTACGAGAGTCATGCTATTAATTGTCCAAAGCAGGGATGGAGAGTGAGCTAGTAAGGTGGGCTGCAGTGGGTTTGCTGGTCAATACATATACTGAACATGTAACCATAGTAATGGTGCCCAGTAAATCAATGAATAAAAATGGAATATTGACAAATGAAACAGAAATTGTAGACCTTTCATCTTTTCCAACATGTCAACAGACACAACATTTCACAGTGTTAACTTTCTCTTTATCCCTGGTTGATGTACATGTCAGAGCCTCTTCAGTGTGGATGGGGTATAGCATACATTTTCAACAACAAAGACTGCCCTTCCAGTTTGTGCTCTGTTGAACTCTTGTCTTCATTCCTAGGCAGAGCACATGGAACCACTGTTAGCAAAACAAAGCGTAACACGTTATATATAATATAAAATATCAATGCAGTATGACGAATTAGCCATACATTGTGTTATATCATAAATTGTCAAAAGAGCCACATCCAGGTTCTTTATCAGTGACAAAAATGAAGCAGTTGTTGCTTTGTTGACCTCTGAAATTATAGGCATGAACTGAACATATGGCTGTCCCACACAACTACATCAAAATAAAGAATTTACATTTACTTTGAATTAAATGTCATTCCCAGACATGTTTAGTATAAAAAATATACAAGTAGCATATAGTATCCAACCCTATCACAGAGTGAAAAAATGTAGAGCGTTTAGACTTTAATAAGAAAAAAATATTAAGTGACAGTTTCATCAGTACGTGCTTAAAGAAAGTCATATCACAGATGACAGTCTATGACAATAGAGAATTAATTGTAACCACCAAAGTGTGTTAAAGTGTGTTTGTCAAAATAATATATGAAAATGTCAGTTGTTGAACATAATACTTCTATTTGCAATAGCAATTTATGATATATACAGATGAGGAATATTCCATATACCAACACTACATGTAGGACGGACATAAGACATTCCCACATACAGTATACACATAGAGGTATTTTTCAGCTATGATTTTACTACTCAGAATCCAGAATGGATATGACAATGAGGCCAGCACAGGATGTAATACACCCTTACAATCTACTTTTTGATCTACTTGACTTCTTATCTGGTAAACTGCTACTGTGTGTCAAGAAAAGAGCCCCGATTAGGGGTTAGTGAACTCCAGTAAAGAAGGCCTGGTTTAGATTAAAAACTTGCCTTGTGTCCCCGTTCATAGGGGCATGAGAGACTAGTCAGTGGTAGAATTGAGTTGGCACTTTATTGGCCCAAACACCCACAGACCCACAAGGTTGAGATTACTCATGGACAGTAATTATTATTATTATTATTATTATTATTATTTTTTGCATTGATGCATTGTGTCTTCTAACTGTCCAAGAATAGGATGCAAAGTGTTAGAAAATATTTATTCCCATAAATACAGAGGAGGATGTCTCTCCTCATACCTCTGGCACTTTAGTCAGACTGCCAGACTGTGTATCAACTTCATGATGGGGCTGGCAACACAGTTCCCATTGACTAAGCACCACGGAGACCAATCAGGAGAGAATACCAATACCAGGGTGCCAATTTAAAGTCAAGGGGTGTGTCTGTGCCTTTAGGATTACTCTCTCTTTACAGAGAACCCCTGTAGTTCAAGTCAAGAGCTACCCTTCCCCTTTCAGTCTGCTCTGCGCATGTCTGAAAGTGACAGAGCCTGCAGCCAAGAGACTTTTTCACAGTATGTCATAAAAAAGTATTGCACTTATGAATGTATGTGAAATACTAATATGTATTACATCCAGTACAATGGAATAACTATAGTCCACTGACTATATTAAGGGTAGTCAGTGGACATTCTGAATCTTGTTTGAAGTCGGTCAGTCACATGACAAAGGTGCTATTGACATTTTAAAGTTTGAAAAATTAATGCAAAATCTTGTGAGGTGGAAATGGACAAACTGAAGGTGGTGCAATGTGTAGGCCCAGTGAGTGGACATTCTGAACCGTGTTTGAAGTCAGTAGGTCATATGACCAAAGAACTACGGAGAAATTCAAAAATGTAAATAAATCATTTAAAATAGTGCAAGATGTAAATCAACAAAAAAAGTGTGTGCAATGTGTGTCTATGCCATCGGGTTAGCAAGAAACAGTTTAAAAAGTTTTAGGAGGGATAGTTAAAGAGCTGCTGAAATGTGAAAATTAGATTTGTCACAATGTTGAAGGTCCCTAACTGCTGTTGGTGGACGTAAGGAAAAATACAGGCGAATATCCAACCTGAAGCTGTCTTTACCTCGGGCTACAGTAGCTAACGTAAACTCACGTAAACTCGTACATCGCCTTGGTCCGTACAATTGACCTTATTTTAGCGCCCCCAAAACGTAATATTTTCAGATCAACTGTAATGTCAATACCATTGTAAAGCACACTTTCTCCTCTTTCCAACGAAATAAATGGCATGACCTAAACGATCTGTCCAACTTATCACCTCATTGCCTCTAAAATGTAAAGAAAACACTATAAAGAGTTTATATAATGTGTCATTACATACCTATTTGAAGGTTTGTGTTGAATTTGAATCGGATTTTTAGGACTGTGCTACGACGATCTTAGAAGTAAACAGCGGCTTTGAGAATGATGATCGCATGCAATGATGACGCAAAAAAATGACTAGGTTTCCCTCCCTTACCCCTGATCACTGTCCATTTCTTGTTTTTAAAGGATGAGAGAAGTGCTACACCTGGTGGAGAGAGATTGTAAGACAGAAATAGTTGCTTTATGTGTACTGTACGTTATGACACGTCCCGATGTAACGGAGGGTCCGTTTTTTCAACTTTTCTCCAATACTATAGAGCCATTACCAGGTCGTTCAAAGCTTGAGTAGAAACGTAGTTCACACCCCAGATTTTGAAGTCAACAGTCGCTACAGTCCCATTAGTTTTCTTTGCAGCCTCGTTTGAATGTTGCGGTTGCGCACATTTGTACGGAATGGGGTGAGTTTACGTTAGTAAGTTAGCAGTGCGTTTTCTCACCTCGGCACTGTTTCTAATCTTTGTCATTTTTGTGTAAGTTTTATTTGAACCGAAATAGCTATGTAACATATTAGCTACCTAGCTTACCAAAAAATGCATTGTCAGCGAACATTACAGTAGAACTGAACACATGTGCCCCTGCAATTCAATGTTTGCCTGCAAGGCAAGCCAGCCAGGCAGAGACAGGAACGAGCAATACATTTACATTTACATTTACATTTAAGTCATTTAGCAGACGCTCTTATCCAGAGCGACTTACAAATTGGTGCGTTCACCTTATGACATCCAGTGGAACAGCCACTTTACAATAGTGCATCTAAATCTTTTAAGGGGGGGGGGGTGAGAAGGATTACTTTATCCTATCCTAGGTATTCCTTAAAGAGGTGGGGTTTCAGGTGTCTCCGGAAGGTGGTGATTGACTCCGCTGTCCTGGCATCGTGAGGGAGTTTGTTCCACCATTGGGGGGGCCAGAGCAGCGAACAGTTTTGACTGGGCTGAGCGGGAACTGTACTTCCTCAGTGGTAGGGAGGCGAGCAGGCCAGAGGTGGATGAACGCAGTGCCCTTGTTTGGGTGTAGGGCCTGATCAGAGCCTGGAGGTACTGAGGTGCCGTTTCCCTCACAGCTCCGTAGGCAAGCACCATGGTCTTGTAGCGGATGCGAGCTTCAACTGGAAGCCAGTGGAGAGAGCGGAGGACGTGAGAGAACTTGGGAAGGTTGAACACCAGACGGGCTGCGGCGTTCTGGATGAGTTGTAGGGGTTTAATGGCACAGGCAGGGAGCCCAGCCAACAGCGAGTTGCAGTAATCCAGACGGGAGATGACAAGTGCCTGGATTAGGACCTGCGCCGCTTCCTGTGTGAGGCAGGGTCGTACTCTGCGGATGTTGTAGAGCATGAACCTACAGGAACGGGCCACCGCCTTGATGTTAGTTGAGAACGACAGGGTGTTGTCCAGGATCACGCCAAGGTTCTTAGCGCTCTGGGAGGAGGACACAATGGAGTTGTCAACCGTGATGGCGAGATCATGGAACGGGCAGTCCTTCCCCGGGAGGAAGAGCAGCTCCGTCTTGCCGAGGTTCAGCTTGAGGTGGTGATCCGTCATCCACACTGATATGTCTGCCAGACATGCAGAGATGCGATTCGCCACCTGGTCATCAGAAGGGGGAAGCTATCTATCTACACCTAGCTATCTAGCTACACCTGTACTTGCACAAACCTTTGTGTTATTCACAACAAGGCAGCACTGCAAACTTTGACCTTGTGCAGTAGTTACAGTATGTAGTCAATAATCTAACAGCCAAGCTAGCTAAATGTAATAACTGGGCTGCTAGTAAGATAGATAACAAGCAGCTCTTCCAAGTCAGCTAGGATTGTGATGTTTCCATTTTTTATCAAGCTGAAATCTAAAGCTGATTTCATTTGAGTTTTATTTTCCTGACATTGTCATAGATTTGAATACAATTCCTCTTCTTTGGGTATTCACGTATCCAGACATTCCTGAGTACTGATACAGAGCTTATTCTTGAGGCAGCTAATGAAGCACACATAAAGGGATGGAACACTAAGCAATCCGTCTATGAAATTAGACATCCTGGAAAAACTGTCTGAAAGGATCTTCCAGTTTACAGCCTATATGTCAAGTCTACAAATTTGCCAAGTTGCTGAAGCTTTGGTAAAAAAAAGTACCCATGCCTTAAAGAGCCTGGTCCTACTCAGGCCTGCAAACCAGCCTGAAGTACAAGATGGGCAATTATAGATTGAAACTGAGAGGAATTGGTTGCCCAGAACTGGAAGTGAACTCTGTCAAGGGAAAATCACCAGAGAACAGGCCTGTTGCCAAGAACATAAAAAAACAAAGAAGGTGGAGGTAAATTACCTCCCACCCTACCCTGCTGGAAAAACAGATGAGACCCTGGAGAGGGAGCGAGTGGAGCTACTGGGAGAAGTACAACCACAACATTGTGAGTGCCAAAATGGCAAAGACCTTCTCATATCGAAGACAAGATGTCGTTCAGGCCCTTCCTGTGAAGGACTTCAAAGAATGATGGCCAACCGTGTTTGAGCCCACTCGGGTACAAAACACAGCTGAATGAAAATAGTCGATGTAGGTAAAACATGTACATTGATTTAAATATTTTGTGTTGTCTTGACCTAATGTTCTAATCTACAATTATGTAAATATGCATTAAAGATTAGTCTGAACATTCTCACTCTGCACATGCTTTGGGAGGGGTTTCCTAATAGCATTCTGGCTCTCAGATCATCCACAGTCCTTATCTGATCAGAAGACGTTTCCTCCCCCATCTCCTCTCTCTCAGATTAAGGAAGACTTCAGAAGAATTACAGCTGTTGCTCTTGAGTCCACCTTTATCCAGAAGCTGGATGAATTTACACCAAAACTATTGGACTTGTTTAAGACAAAAGGAGGTGCTGTAAAGGAGGACAAGCAGGAAGTTATGTACGGGATATGCTCAGTAACACCTTCACAATAGTATAAAGATTATATTATATGTATTTAGTTGCCGGTAAATGCATTTATTTGTAAATCAAATCAAATCAAATCACATACACATGGTTAGCAGATGTTAATGCGAGTGTAGCGAAATGCTTGTGCTTCTAGTTCCGACAATGCAGTAATAACCAACAAGTAATCTAAATAACAATTCCAAAACTACTGTCTTATACACACAAGTGTAGGGGGATAAAGAATATGTACATAAAAATATATGAATGATTGATGGTACAGAGCGGCATTGGCAAGATACAGTAGATACAGTATCGAGTACAGTATATACATATGAGGTGAGTATGTAAACAAAGTGGCATAGTTAAAGTGGCTAGTGATACATGTATTACATAAAGATGCAGTAGATAATATAGAGTACAGTATTTTTTATTTTTTTTATTTTATTTCACCTTTATTTAACTAGGCAAGTCAGTTAAGAACAAATTCTTATTTTCAATGACGGCCTAGGAACAGTGGGTTAACTGCCTGTTCAGGGGCAGAACGACAGATTTGTACCTTGTCAGCTTGGGGGTTTCAACTTGCAACCTTCCGGTTACTAGTCCAACGCTCTAACCACTAGGCTACGCTGCCGCCCCAGTATATACGTATACATATGAGATGAATAATGTAGGGTATGTAAACATTATATTAGGTAGCATTGTTTAAAGTGGCTTTAAACAATGCTCCCTGCAGGCCGTCTCGTCGTTGTTGGTAATCAAGCCTACCACTGTTGTGTCGTCCACAAACTTGATGATTGAGGTGGAGGCGTGCGTGGCCACGCAGTCGTGGGTGAACAGGGAGTACAGGAGAGGGCTCAGAACGCACCCTTGTGGGGCCCCAGTGTTGAGGATCAGCGGGGTGGAGATGTTGTTGCCTACCCTCACCACCTGGGGGCGGCCCGTCAGGAAGTCCAGTACCCAATTTCACAGGGCGGTGTCGAGACCCAGAGCTGTAGTCGATGAACAGCATTCTCACATAGGTATTCCTCTTGTCCAGATGGGTTAGAGCAGTGTGCAGTGTGGTTGAGATTGCATCGTCTGTGGACCGATTTGGGCGGTAAGCAAATTGGAGTGGGTCTAGGATGTCAGGTAGGGTGGAGGTGATATGGTCCTTGACTAGTCTCTCAAAGCACTTCATGATGACGGAAGTGAGTGCTACGGGGCGGTAGTCGTTTAGCTCAGTTACCTTAGCTTTCTTGGGAACAGGAACAATGGTGGCCCTCTTGAAGCATGTGGGAACATCAGACTGGGATATAACATATTACAGTGCAACACCATCCAGGAAAGAAGAGACGGTGTGATTTGTGGCCTGATCGTATACCTTGGCGAGAGGGTTGAAGACCTTATTGCAGAATACAAGGTAAAGGTTTTCATTTTTTATGCTTATTTATCTCTAAATTAGGTATCTTCATTTGTTTCCCTCTCTCTCCTCTCAAATTGTACAGTTAATCTAGTAGCCTAGTCTGTTATTTCTAAATAAAATCACTCAGGATGCTGACGACACCATGATCCGAGAAGACCTCATTCAACATCTGATGTAGGTGTTCACTGTGAAGGATCTGTACCAGAATATAGAGCATGGGGATCTGCATCAAAGGAGCAGAGGTCCTGGCTGGTATTTCCATTGTTTCGCAGTCATGTACGTTGCTTATGGGCCTCATCTATGGCTTAAATCTAAAGTACCCCAAAGATCTGAAATATACCTTTGAGGTGTTCCAAAAAGTATTCTTGGAACTTAATGATCTCAGGACCTCTCCACGGGTCCAAGCTCTGAAAGCGAAGTTACTCGTTTTCAGAGATATCTAAAGATATCTATGAGAACTCTCAAAGGGCCACTCACAAACTGTGGTCTAAACCCTACTCAGTAAGCTGAAAAACTAGTTGCTGGGTGGTATAGGAGCTACAGTTTACATGATGCTCTTTGTCAGGTGAAGTCATAAGAGACATTGTCAATTCCTGTTTAAAAAACAGCTTTGTTTGAAAACTTACTCCACATGCACTAGTGGATATCTTAGATTATTTGTCAGGTGCAAGCTATCTGGATGTAACTTTACCTAAGGAGACAAGGTGGAGTTATACCCAGAATGCCTGTCAAAATAATTTGCCCATATGGGCTTCACTAATGCATATGGAGTCAAGTTTAAGGGACAATTTGGCATATACACTACCGTACAAAAGTTTGGGGCCACTTAGAAATGTCCTTGTTTTTTAAAGAAAAACACATTTTTTGTCCATTAACCTCTTGAAACTAGGGGGCACTATTTTTATTTTTGGAAAAATAATGTTCCCAAAGTAAACCGCCTATTTCTCAGGACCAGATGCCAGAATATGCATATAATTGACAGCTTAGGATAGACAACACTATAAAGTTTCCAAAACAGTCAAAATATTGTCTGTAAGTATAACAGAACTGATTTTGCAGGCGAAACCCTGAGGAAAATCCAATCAGGAAGTGCCTCTTATTTTGAAACTGTTGTCTTCCTATGCACCCTTATTGGCCATTGAAAGGGATATCAACCAGATTCCTTTTTTCTACGTATTCCCTAAGGTGTCTACAACATTTTGACGTAGTTTCACACCTTTATGTTGAAGAATGAGCGTAAATGACTACATTGCGTAAGTGGCCAGCTGAGGGCTCTCAGAGTGATTCTTGCGTAAAAGACAGAGGTAGTCATTTTTCCTCTCGCTCCTACTGAAAAGCCAATTGTCCCGGTTGATATATTATCGAATAGATATTTGAAAAACACCTTGAGGATTGATTATAAAAAAACGTTTGACATGTTTCTGTCAATATTATGGATATAATTGGATTTGATTTGATTAATTTGTCATGACCGCTATTTCCGGTGGATTTCTGAACATAACGTGACAAATAAACGGAGGTATTTTGGGTATAAAAATAATCTTTATGGAACAAAAGGAACATTTGCTGTCTAACTGGGAGTCTCACCAGTTAGAAAGTGAAAACATCCGAAGATCATCAAAGGTAAACGGTTAATTTGATTGCTTTTCTGATTTAGTGACCAAGCTTCCTGCTGCTAGCTGGACATAATGCTATGCTAGGCTATCGATAAACTTACACAAACGCTTCTATTGCTTTTCCTGTAAAGCATAATTTCAAAATCTGAGACGACAGGGTGATTAACAAAAGGCTAAGCTAGGTTTCACTATATTTCACTTGTGATTTCAAGAATATGAATATTTTCTAGTAATATTTTTTGACCGTTGCGCTATGCTGATTAGTGTAGTTGATGACAATTCTCCCGGATCCAACATTTTTTGAAAGTGTTTTTTCCTCTTTTACATTTTTGTCCTTCAAATCAAAATCAAATCAAATGTATTTATATAGCCCTTCTTACGTCAGCTGATATATCAAGGTTCTGTACAGAAACTCAGCCTAAAACCCCAAGCAGCAAGCAATGCAGGTGTAGAAGCATGGTGGCTAGGAAAAACTCCCTAGAAAGGCCCAAACATAGAAAGAAACCTAGAGAGGAACCAGGCTATGAGGGGTGGCCAGTCCTCTTCTGGCTGTGCCGGGTGGAGATTATGACAAAACATGGCCAAGATGTTCAAATGTTCATAACTGACCAGCATGGTCAAATAATAATAATCACAGTAGTTATCGAGGGTGCAACAAGTCAGCACCTGAATGACAGTTGGCTTTTCATAGCCGATCATTGAGAGTATCTCTACCGCTCCTGCTGTCTCTAGAGAGTTGAAAACAGCAGGTCTGGGACAGGTAGCACGTCCGGTGAACAGGTCAGGGTTCCATAGCCGCAGGCAGAACAGTTGAAACTGGAACAGCAGCACGGCCAGGTGGACTGGGGACAGCAAGGAGTCATCATGCCAGGTAGCCCTGAGGCATGGTCCTAGGGCTCAGGTCTTCTGAGAGAGAGAAGGAAAGAAAGAGAGAAAGATCATTAGAGAGAGCATACCTAAATTCACACAGGACACAGGACATAAGACAGGAGACATACTCCAGATATAACAGATTGACCCTAGCCCCCCGGCACATCAACTACTGCAGCATAAATACTGGAGGTTGAGACAGGAGGGGTCAGGAGACACTGTGGACCCATCCGATGAGACCCCCGGACAGGGCCAAACAGGCAGGATATAACCCCACCCACTTTGCCAAAGCACAGCACTCAACCCAATAGAGGGACATCTTTAACCACCAATTTACCATCCTGAGACAAGGCTGAGTATAGCCCACAAAGATCTCTGCCACAGCACAACCCAAGGGGGTGCGCTAACCTGGACAGGAAGATCATATCAGTGACTCAACCCACTCAAGTGATGCACCCCTCCTAGGGACCGCATGGAAGAGCACCAGTAAGCCAGTGACTCAGCCCCTGTAATAGAGTTAGAGGCAGAGAATCCCAGTGGAGAGAGGAGAACTGGCCAGGCAGAGACAGCAAGGGCGGTTAGTTGCTCCAGAGCCTTTCCGTTCACCTTCACCCTCCTGGGCCAGACTACACTCAATCATATGACCTACTGAAGAGATGAGTCTTCAGTAAAGATTTAAAGGTTGAGACCGAGTCTGCGTCTCTCACATGGGTAGGCAGGCCATTCCATAAAAATGGAGCTCTATAGGAGAAAGCCCTGCCTCCAGCTGTTTGCTTAGAAATTCTAGGGGAAATTAGGAGGCCTGCGTCTTGTGACTGTAGGGTACGTGTAGGTATGTACGGCAGGACCAAATCGGAAAGACTTTACATTTTCAAACAGTCCATCGATATTTTCCAAAGGGGCTATACATTTGGGGGAGGTTTTTTTCTCTCCTGAGTAGCCTCATTTAACTGACAAAAATAAAATTCAACCATCTAGTGTTCAGCGAAATAACAACACAATGTCAAATACAGGTAGCCTAGTCAAATAATTTACATCCAATCACATTAACCGTTACTCTCTCGCGGGAATTCCACGGTCTGTATGTTGCCAAAGGTAGCTGATGGCGCAAAAGCCATGTCAGGGAGACATAGTGGAGTGGTAACACACGTGCAAGCAGTTGTTTCTAACGCCACTTGGGTACACTGCAGCATCCACCGAGAGGCTCTTGCTTCCAAAGGAGTGCCTAACAACTTGAAATACATTTTAGACACTACAGTGAAAACAGTTAACTTTGTTAAATCAAGGACCCTGAACACTCCTGTTTTTTCTGCACTATGCAATGATATGGGCAGTGCCGTTTAAAAAAATATAGAGACGAGCTTAAAACTTCTTATGGGCAGGTGGGACAGTAGCGTCCCACCTGCCCAACATCCGGTGAAATTGCAGGATGCGAAATTCAAACTACAGAATTATAAATATTTAACTTTCATGAAATCACAAGTGTAATAAATCAAAATAACATATTGAAATATCAAAATAACATAACATATTTCAACCAGGCAGGTGCTCCACGAAAGTCAGAAATAGCGATATATAAATGCATTACCTTTGATGATCTTCTTCTGTTGGCACTCCAAAAGGTCCCAGATACATCACAAATGGTCCCTTTGTTCGATAATGTCCTTCTTTATATCCATAGGAAACTCAATTTAGCTGGCGCGCTTCAGTCAATAATCCACCCAGTTACCCTCCATCAAAATGCATACAAAATGAATCCCAAACGTTACAAATAAAGTTTTCCAAACAAGTCAAACAACGTTTATAATTAAACCTTAGGATCCCAAATACGTAAATAAACGATCAAATTTAAGATGGAGAATCGTTGTTGTCTTTACCAAAGAACGCACTCTCTCCAAGCGATTGGAAACACTACAGCCAAAATTTCTGGCTCATTTTTCCAAAAACCAGCATGAAACTCTTTCTAAAGACTGTTGACATCTAGTGGAAGCCCTAGGAACTGCATTCTGGGAGGATTTCGCCTTATAATAGAAGTGACAGCCATTGAAAACAGTGGTGGGCTGAAATTATTTTTTGGGGGGATGGATTATCCTCAGGGTTTTGCCTGCCATATCAGTTCTGTTATACTCACAGACATAATTTTAACAGTTTCAATGAACAGATAAGGTTTTATTTGTAAGATGGTTAAATAAGGAGCAAAATTATTGATTATTATTATATTATTATTTGTGCCCTTGGTCGTATAAGAGCTCTTTGTCACTTCCCATGAGCTGTGTTGTGACAAAAACTCACACTCATTCTTATGTTTAATACATGTATTGTGTATGTGTGGCAGGCTTACAATGATGGCAAAAAACAACATTTGAGAGCGCGCTGACCCTGGTCCAAGAGGGGTTATGCAGCTGGAGGTTGAATGTTTGAAGGGTTGCTAGTTTAAAATCCTAGATGACGTTGCCTGCCGTTGTGACCTTGAGCAAGGCACTTAATCCCCCACAACAACTGCTCCATGGGCGCCCCATGTGGCAGCCTGAGCACCTTGTCCCTATTCAACCTGTTTGTGTGTCGTTCAGGAGTTAGGACAAAGCGGAAGTCAAAATTCGGTTGGACCTTGTGTACAATTGACAAATAAAGTTATTTTAATCTTAATTACCTGGACGTGATCAAATGAATGTCCAAAAGATGAAGTTACAGACACTACATTTTGTTTATCTAACTGAATATTGGCCGGTGACTTTAATGCAGGAAAACTGAAATCCATTTTACCTCATTTCTACCAGCATGTCATCGGTGCAACTAGAGGCGAAAAAAACTCTAGCTCACCTTTACTCCACACACAGAGATGCATATAAAGCTCTCCCTCACCGTCCATTTGGCAACTCTGACGATAACTCTATCCTCCTGATTCCTTCTTACAAGCAAAAACTCAAACAGGAAGTACCAGTGATAGGTCACTGTAGGGACAACGTTGTCAATGCACTTATTCATGAAGCCGGTGACTGATATGATAAACTCCTCAATGACATCTGATTAATCCCTCTCAGCCTTTCCCTCAACGTCAGCAAGACAAAGGAGCTGATCTTAGACTACAACAAACGGAGAGCCGAGCACACCCCCACCCATATCGACGGGGCTGTAGTGGAGCAGGTTGAGAGCTTCAAGTTCCTCTGTGTTCCTGAAAGGTGCTACAGAGGGTAATGCATATGGCCCAGTACATCATTGGGGCAAGCTCCCTGTCATCCAAGACCCCTATACCAGGCAATGTATATAGGTCCTGGATGGACCTCTATACACTCCAGCCACCCAAGTCATAGACTGTTCTCTCCTCTACCACATGGCAACCGATGCACCAAGTCTGGAACTGGCAGGACCCTGAACAGCTTCAACCCCAAGCCATGTGATTGCTAAGTAGTTAGTTCAATAGTTACCCAATAGCTACCCTGACTATCTGCATTGACCCCTTTATGTTACTGTTTATTGTCTATCCTATTGGCTAGTCACTTTATCCCTACCTACAGTATATGTACACATCTACCTCAATTACCTCGTACCACTGCACATCGACCCAGTACTGGTGGGGTGGTACCTTGGTACCCCGTGTATATAGTCAAGTAATCATTACTCATTGTGTATTGATTTCTTGTGTTATTATTTTTCTATTATTTCTCTTTTTTTCTCTGCATTGTTGGGAAGGGCCTGTAAGTCAGCATTTCACTGATAGTCTACTTCTGTTGTTTACGAAGCATGTGACAAATACAATTTGATTTGATTTGAAGGGTTGGGTCAATCTCTCGTTCATTAAACTTGAGGGGGGAAAAGCAGATGAAAACAACAAAACAAGATGAAAACAGGGCTATAGCTCTAAAAACAAAACATTTCTGGAGGCACCTTTAGAGGTTCCTAACAATGTCTACACTGTATTTCTGATCAATTTGATGTTGTTTTAATCACATTTTTATTTGGCATACCCCCTCAATGCCGTGCATTGTGCATACCCCAGTTTGGAAACACCAGCTCTAGAGAAACGATACAGGCTACTCATATGTTGACAGATGGAAATGTGATATATGCTAATTTAGGCTTTGAGCGCCAGCCACCGTGATTATTTTAGAATTCATATGGGCTACACAGTGATATGAGGTCAACTCCCCATCTCGTACTTCTGAGTGGGAGACCTTCCAAGGCAGTAGCCGACAAGGTCACACGGTGACATGATATCATTGACATTACGTGCATATGAACGATAGAAAACAGATCGCACAAATGTCACCATTTGGAATATTTGATTGATTTATCGATTGATAGATTTTTTTCTTCTGTTTATGCATCTTGCCAACTCCTTATGGAATTGTCATGCCGTCCTGTTTTGCTGGACAATGACAATGGAGTAAGGACAAGCACAAACAGATCTGGGACCAGGCTATGATGGAGTGACAATGACAATGGAGTAAGGACAAGCACAAACAGATCTGGGACCAGGCTATGATGGAGTGACAATGACAATGGAGTAAGGACAAGCACAAACAGATCTGGGACCAGGCTATGATGGAGTGACAATGACAATGGAGTAAGGATAAGCACAAACAGATCTGGGACCAGGCTATGATGGGGTGACAATGACAATGGAGTAAGGCCAAACACAAACAGATCTGGGACCAGGCTATGATGGGGTGACAATGACAATGTAGTAAGGGCAAGCACAAACAGATCTGGGACCAGGCTATGATGGAGTGACAATGACAATGGAGTAAGGACAAGCACAAACAGATCTGGGACCAGGCTATGATGGGGTGACAATCGGCCATTAAAAGAAGGGAATAATGCAGGAATCAAATTATAAGCTAAATGTCATACTGTAATTACAATGAAGTGTGGACATTGTTACAACTGGTATAGCTGCTACTCTGATAAATTGTAGCATACTGCAAAACAAACTCAACCCAATATTTATTTCTAAATCTTGATACAGTAAATGGTGAGTCAATCATTTAAATGGGGCATACCGATAATAGCCTATTTGTTCTTAGGCTAACAATGTCAACAATATGCTTAATGCTTAACTCGGTAATGAGGTTTTGGCTCCACTTCATTGATTGGACAAAAAGTATATTATTAGCATACTTTATCAGCTGCTTAATACCTGCGAATTGAGGATAACTGACCTTTTTACGTTTTATCATTTCATTATGGGACATATAGGCCTATCGCAAATTGCTTTAAGCATATAGATGTAGAAAATGTACACCAGAGTTTGACACATTTGGATATGCCTTTCCGCTACTATTTTTGTTTAAGGGTATTTTTTTATACATAGCCCATACATCAAATGTTTAATATATATGAAACAAACTTATTTGAAACTGTCTCACCTGTTATCCACTATGTATGTTAACATGATGCAACGAATCATTTCATTTGAACAAAATGAACCACCATGCATTGACCCATGTAACAGATTCGAATAACATTGCCTTCTCGCCGAGATAGCGTCAGCAAATAACAAGTGCACGACACATTCATAACCACATGTGTATCTTCAGAAATGTGGCCAATGTGAATTATATAATGTTGCTTCCAATATTCTCATTTTATAGCATCGAACCATACGTGTTTGTAGAGTGTTAGTCTTTTAGAAGCATGATGGATTTAATATTGTCAGTGGTAGCTTAATGAAAGGACTCCTCACTTTGGACCGCTGCCCCGGGACCCATATGACCCACCGTCTGTCCATGGTATGAGCAGCAGCGGGCACTGGGGTGCACGAAGAAGAGTCTGGCCAATCAAGGCCTGTCCCCAAACAAAAAGGGAATAATTAGCCTAGTATATTGTGCTGCACATATATATTTCTTACCAATTTATTTTCTGTTCAGAAGTTAACGCCTAATGGTTTTCATATGGTATCAAATACAATGGTCAGATGGCTCAGAATATGCATAAAAACTGTGGTGATGTATGCTAAAATAATGGGCCTAAAATAACACGCATATGTGGGCCTATGCAGACAATAGTCAGTGGCCAATAAACGATAACAGCCTATTTGTGAGACTTAACAGCCTAGCCTATGTGTGAAACGGTCTTCGGTCTACCTTTATTGGTGGTTCCGATTCAAAATGATATTTGCCTGAAATAAAATGTTAGTGTTTTTTATCGTGCCATATAGGCCTTACTTATATTTAAGCGTTTTAACATCAATGCGGTCATGGGCACTTTGGCGAGGCAAGAGGCCCACCACATTAAGATAACAGCTTGCTAGGCTACAACTTGGCAGGTCCTCAAATGTAGGCCTAAACATGTCTCAACCAAAACTAAAATATTGCTCTCCCACCAACAGATATCAATAGGAATTCAATTAGATGAATTAATAGTTACTTCATGGGACAAATAACCGCATTTCCAGGCTTAGTCTTCGTCGATTTGCTATACACCTTTCACAATGTTGTACCTTTCCCTTTAGGAAAGCGATCTGTTAATATCTGTGCTTCTTGGTGTCCTTGTTCTTCCTAGCGCCAGCTGTGTACTTTATGTCAGTTGCCCTGTGGAGTAGTGTCAAGTTTATTTCTAGCCTAATTGGCTTTTATTTAAATTTTATGCACTTTAAGATTATTCCGTATAATAAAAAGCGCTATACAAATGTAATACATTAATAGTCTTATTACTATAATAATAATAATTATAATAATAATAATAATTATTATTAGTATTATATTAAAGAATTCATTGAACGTCAACAGTGAGAAAGTTTACACAAGACAGCTGATTACATCGCAATTCGCGAATGCATGTGTATGATTTCAATATCTAAAATAAAGTTTGGTGTTATCTTTATAAATTCCCCAACGTGCAGTTGTAGCCTATGAAGTAAAAAAAGAATACAAAACTGTGATGAATTACAATAACATTGCAGCTGGGCCCGGTTTCCCAAAAGCAATGAATAAAATGTCAAATAAAAACCCTACGTCATCACACACTGCCTTTTATCTGCAACAAGCCTGTTTGATGCAAACACAGCTCTGGTGGAAAAAAAACGCATATTCTTTTTATGCGGATTTTAGAATATTTGCATGAAAATCTTGAGGCACAAAATTACAGAAGCCTGGACGCAAAAAAACATCGCAACTGGGATCGAGGCCCTTCCCATTTTTGTCTAAACTTGAGGTCTATGGGCTAATGCTGAACTAAAATATAATTTCGATAGATAAAATAACCTATAGGCCTGGGGCTAGCCTCTAACAACATAGGCTATAGTATTTTCTTTATTTGGAATTCAGTGATTTTTAAGCTCAAAATAAAAAAAATCTTTCCACAGTCGAGGGTGAAGGACAGGCCATAAAGGACACACGAGGAAAGTGTTATAATGTTATTTGAAATGCTTAAATCCTATCGACGAATTTCATAGCAATCAAATCACGTACATTGTTGGGGGTGGTGGTTGACCGCTGGCAAAACGCTAAATGTCTCAGCACGAGTAGGCCTGAGTACAAGAGGAACCCGTCACTGCGCTGCCAGCTGCAATACGTGCCAGCCAAATCACCGGCCAAACTGGTACTTTGGGAGGGGTGAGTATTTCTTTCCTAATTCAGTGGCATCTGTTCATTATTCTCCACCGTTATAGGCTGAAGAAGGGCTTGTGAGCGCGTTCCCAAACAAACCCGAGCATTTTATTCATTTATTTACAGTGAACTTCAGGGGTATTGTCTGGACATTTCTGGAAGGGAGAAAGAGACACGTTCCTATAGCGGTAGGGGGACTGATGGAAATACAACCCCTTTTGCTGTGGATAGCTTTAATGTAAAAAATATCACGTTTATTTTCACATCGATTAGTGCTAGATTCACTGAAATGAATGTAAAAGAGATAAGACAATGGAAGTCGAAAGTTTTGCAGAGAAACAGCTTATATAATATTAATGGGATAATAATAATAATAATAATACATGCATACTGACATCTAAAATGTAATTCGATTATTCGCTTTGACATTAACTATTGATTTTGGTGTGGATAGGCCGAACAATAAAATGTATATATATATGGTCGTTATATAAAATCATTCATTTGTTTTTAACCAACTCTTGTGGGCAACAAATCATATGATTCAATTACTTTAAAAAAAATGTCCCATAAAAAAATGGTTTGCTATTATTTTTCAATAGGTTTAGTATAAGATAAAAATGATAAGTTAAACTTTTCAGAGGAGATAAATAGGAAAATGTGAGCGGGCATACTATAAGGTAAATGCGTCGGCTTACTTTATTCTAGTTCCAGAAAATATTGATGATTAATATAACAACAAATCTCGAGTAACCTAATCCTCTTGCTAAATACAAGTGTTTTGCTTCGCACCCCTGATGAAGCAGATGACTGCAACATAGGCCTATATAGTCCATGAGCCAGGTCGTCGCTCGCGTCTACTTGAGCTTATGATGTCTCACAGTGATTGTCTTGAAGGAATATGTCCCTAGAAAATTTTATTTATTTAATCCCTCCATCCCGTTCGTTTTTCCCATAGGGATTTTACTCAATGACAAATAATGTCAGTAAACAACACGTTATTGTTCATGTATACCCATTAAATTAGGATTCAGACACCTTTTTTTTCACAATCTTAACACAATTTTAAATATATTTATATCTGGCCCACCTAGCTCATTTTGTTGTGTATTCTACATCACTATGAACATCACTATGAACATTTTCAGATATTATTGGGCATACTATAATTATATATCGTACAGGTATGGAGACATATCTCACTAACTTTAAGCATCAGCTGTCAGAGCAGTTTACCGATCACTGCACCTGTACACATCCCATCTGTAAATAGCCCACCCAACTACCTCATCCCCATATTGTTATTTATTTTTGCTCTTTTGCACCCCAGTATCCCTACTTGCACATCATCATCTGCACATCTATCACTTCAATGTTAATAATACATTGTAATTATTTCGCCACTATGACCTATTTATTGCCTTACCTCACGGCATTTGCATACACTGTATATGGACTTTTTCTATTGTGTTATCGACTGTACGTTTGTTTATCCCATGTTTGTCTCTGTGTTGTTGTCACGGGCGTCTTCCTGGAAATGACCGGACCAAGGTGCAGCGTGGTGAGTGTACATTTTCCTTTATTTAATATAAATGTCGCCAACAAAATAAGAAACAAAGAAACGACCGTGAAGCTTACAAGGGCTATTGTGCCACTAACAAAGTCAACTACCCACAAAAGACAAAGGGAAAAAAGGTTGCCTAAGTATGATTCTCAATCAGAGACAACGATAGACAGCTGTCCCTGATTGAGAACCATACCCGGCCAAAACATAGAAACAGAAAACATAGAAATAAAGAAACTAGAAGGCCCACCCTAGTCACACCCTGGCCTACCCAAAATAGAGAATAAAAGCCTCTCTATGGCCAGGGCATGACAGTTGTATTTGTCAAACTGCTTTGCTTTATCTTGGCCAGGTCGTAGTTGTACATGATAACTTGTTCTCAACCGGCCTACCTTGTGAAATATATAAATATATATTTTTAAGTATGGTCATGCAAATTTATTCCAATAAGACGCCTTGAGTTGTTTGGTGGCCATATTGGATACAGGCGTATGTGGAGTTTAGACATGAATCATGTAATGGCCATCTATCTAAAAAAAATATTTTTAAACACTCTTATAACTGTATGTGTGAAATGTGGTGCCCCTATTAGCAACCATACAATCAAAAAACATAGCTGGCCCCACTACTTGGAATTATTTGGTTAAGCTTCCAACATCCTAATGAAAATGGCACAATATGGGCTATTTTTAAACAATATTGTAGCTGGTGCTTTCAAAGTTGTTTATATTATATATCATTTGAAAGGTAGGCTTCCTCTCCACTCCTCGGCGCCAGAGGGTGATGACAGGTTGCCCTATGCTGGGCAGCTGACATCGTCGGAAGACTGTTGCCGCAAAACAGCAAATGAGAGACACAAGGGGTGAGATGACATATACGTACTCCCCGAGGTTTATGCCCATTGGTTGAAAGAACGGAAAGTGATTATTGGTTTGATTATTCAGGAAGCTTGCCTTAGTGTGCCATGCTCATAGGCTGAAGTTAATTGGTGAGTGACATTCTGCACGCTTGCTAATAGTGAAGGAGGAGAGATGTGGCGCTAAACTGACGAGGTCACATTAATAACACTACCTGTTAAGCTGACGAGGTCACATTAATAACACTACCATGTAAATACCTGTTAATCTGACGAGGTCACATTAATAACACTACCATGCAGTGACGAGGTCACATACCTGTTAAGCTGATGAGGTAGCATTATAAACACTACCAAATAAATACCTGCTATTCTTAAGAGGTAGTGTTAGACACTACCATATACATATAAATACCTGTATGTTATGCTGATGAGGTAACCTTATAAACACTACCAGCTATGATCCCTTATTGATGTAATTTGTTAAAGCCACTTCAGTCAGTGTAGATGAAGGGGAGGAAGCAGGTTAAATAATGATTTTGAAGCATTGAGACAATTGAGACATGGAGTGTGTGTGTGTGCCATCCAGAGGGTGAATGGGCAAGACAACATATTTAAGTGCCTGTGAACAGGATATGGCTGCTGGGTTTTTCACACACAACAGTTTCCCATGTGTATCAAGAATGGTCCACCACCCAAAGGACATCCAGCCAACTTGACACAACTGTGGGAAGCATTGGAGTCAACATGGGCCAGCATCCCTGTGGAACGCTTTCGACACTTTGTGGAGTCCATGTCCTAACGAATTGAAGGTGTTCTGATGATATCCAGAAACAAAATGCCACAATTTCATCAAATAGACCTGTTGTAATCTGGACTAACTATTCTGCAACTACGACCCAATTTTCCCTAATCGGTCACTATATACAAGATCCACTGAAATGATTCCATGTGAGGATTGGACACTGTGTTCCTAATTGGATTTAAAATGTTCAACTAGCCATCAGTGTATTTTTATTTTCAAATGATCAGATTACAGATTTTCTCTGATTAATGTCTTAATTATTTTGGTGTTAAATAATATCTCACTATGGTTAATAATTTTCATATTACCATATAAGCAGAAAGAATATTGCCCACTTTTAGCTTGCTATGTGAAACATCCATTATCATAATGAAGAGGCATAAACTAGGCTACATACAGCACATGCCCTTGACTTCTAAATAACTATTTAAATATTTAAAGGTGAGTGAAATCATCTAGTGAGGTCATCATCACTCGAGCAATGCCTCCTGTGGATACTCCGGAACCATGTGCACTCCTGAGTGACACACACACACACACACACACACACACACACACACACACACACACACACACACACACACACACACACACACACACACACACACACACACACACACACACACACACACACACACACACACACACACACACACACACACACACACACACACACACACACACACACACACACGCACACGCACACGCACACACACGCACAACAAATTGTATAAAGTTATTACAAAGCATTAAGCCTATGAAAAGATTGCTTCGATCACGTGGATTGATGGCAGCATTCGAGCGAAACTGAAAGCAAGAACCACTGCTTTTAACTAGGGCAAGGTGACCAGAAACATGACCGAATACAAACAGTGTAGCTATTCCCTCCGCAAGGCAATCAAACAAGCTAAGCGTCAGTATAGAGACAAAGTAGAGTCGCAATTCAACGGCTCAGACACAAGAGGTATGTGGCAGGGTCTACAGTCAATCACGGATTACAAAAAGAAAACCAGCCCCGTCGTGGACCAGGATGTCTTGCTCCCAGACAGACTCAACAACTTATTGCTCGCTTTGAGGACAACATAGTGCCACTGACATGGCCCGCTACCAAATCCTGCCGCCTCTCCTTCACTGCAGCCGACGTGAGTAAAACATTTAAACGTGGTAAACCTCGCAAGGCTGCAGGCCCAGACGGCATCCCCAGCCGCGTCCTCAGAGCATGCGTAGACCAGCTGGCTGGTGTGTTTACTGACATATTCAATCAATCCTTATCCCAGTCTGCTGTTTCCACATGCTTCAAGAGGGCCACCATTGTTCCTGCTCCCAAGAAAGCGAAGGTAACCGAGCTAAACGACTTCCGTCATCATGAAGTGCTTTGAGAGACAAGTCAAGGACCATATCACCTCCACCCTACCTGACACCCTAGACCCACTCCAATTTGCTTACTGCCCCAATAGGTCCACAGATGACGCAATCGCAACCACACTGCACTCTGCCCCAACCCATCTGGACAAGAGGAATACCTACGTGAGAATGGTGTTCATCGACTACAGCTCAGCATTTAACAGCATAGTACCCTCCAAACTCGTCATCAAGCTTTAGACCCTGGGTCTCGACCCCGCCCTGTGCAACTGGGTACTGGATTTCCTGACAGGCTGCTCCCAGGTGGTGAGGGTAGGTAACAACATCTCCACCCCGCTGATCCTCAACACGGGGGCCCCACAAGGGTGCGTTCTGAGCCCTCTCCTGTACTCCCTGTTCACCCATGACTGCGTGGCCATGCAAGCCTCCAACTCAATCATCAAGTTTGCAGACAAGACTACAGTGGTAGGCTTGATTACCAACAATGACGAGACTGCCTACAGGGAGGAGGTGAGGGCCCTCGGAGTGTGGTGTCAGGAAAATAACCTCACACTCAACGTCAACAAAACAAAGGAGATGATCGTGGACTTCAGGAAACAGCAGAGGGAGCACCCTCCTATCCACATCGACGGGACATCGAGTAATGGAGAGGGTAGTAAGTTTTAAGTTCCTCGGCGTACACATCACGGGCAAACTGAATTGGTTCACCCACACAGACAGCGTGGTGAAGAAGGCACAGAAGCGCCTCTTCAACCTCAGGAGGCTGAAGAAATTCGGCTTGTCACCAAAAGCACTCACAAACTTTTACAGATGCACAATCGAGAGCATCCTGTCGGGCTGTATCACCGCCTGGTACGGCAACTGCTCCGCCCACAACCGTAAGGCTCTCCAGAGGGTAGTGAGGTCTGCACAACGCATCACCGGGGGAAAACTGCCTGCCCTCCAGGACACCTACACCACTCGATGTCACAGGAAGGCCATAAAGATCATCAAGGACAACAACCACCCGAGCCACTGCATGTTCACTCCGCTATCATCCAGAAGGCGAGGTCAGTACAGGTGCATCAAAGCAGGGACCGAGAGACTGAAAAACAGCTTCTATCTCAAGGCCATCAGATTGTTAAACAGCCTCCACTAACAATGAGTGGCTGCTGCCAAAATACTGACTCAACTCCAGCCACTTTAATAATGGAAAAATGTATGTAAAAAAATGTATCACTGGCCACTTTAAACAATGCCACTTAATATAATGTTTACATACCCTACAGTGCTCATCTCATATGTATATACTGTACTCGATACCATCTACTGCATCTTGCCTATGCCGTTCTGTACCATGACTCATTCATATATCTTTATGTACATATTCTTCATCCCTTTTCACTTGTGTGTATAAGGTAGTAGTTGTGGAATTGTTAGGTTAGATTACTCGTTGGTTATTACTGCATTGTCGGAACTAGAAGCACAAGCATTTCGCTACACTCACATTAACATCTGCTAACCATGTGTATGTGACAAATAAAATTAGATTTGATTTGAAAACATGGGCACCACATTGTGAATGACTACACTTACAGAGGTCAGTTCCTCCACAGTGGGCGCTGGCTCCCACCTCAGCCCTGACCTTCCACCTGCCTGGCCATCTCATTCTGCCAGCCTGTACGCCACGCCCAACGAGGAACAGAACTGACACAGGAGTGGCTGTGAGGCAGTCGAAAATCCACTGCATAAGTGCACAATGGTGGCGGGTGTGTGTGACTCTGAAATCATCACAGGAGACAAAGTAGGGAGTTTTGTTTTGTGTGTGTTGTCCTGTATAGTACAGTATACATATATACAGAGTATACATACATACATATACATACAGTGGGGCAAAAAGTATTTAGTCAGCCACCAATTGTGCAAGTTCTCCCACTTAAAAAGATGAGAGAGGCCTGTAATTTTCATCATAGGTACACTTCAACTATGACAGACCAAATGAGAAGAAAAAAAATCCAGAAAATCACATTGTAGGATTTTTAATGAATTTATTTGCAAATTATGGTGGAAAATAAGTATTTGGTCAATAACAAAAGTTTATCTCAATACTTTGTTATACACCCTTTGTTGGCAATGACAGAGTTCAAACGTTTTCTGTAAGTCTTCACAAGATTTTCACACACTGTTGCTGGTATTTTGGCCCATTCCTCCATGCAGATCTCTTCCAGAGCAGTGATGTTTTGGGGCTGTTGCTGGGCAACACGGACTTTCAACTCCCTCCAAAGATTTTCTATGGGGTTGAGATCTGGAGACTGGCTAGTCCACTCCAGGACCTTGAAATGCTTCTTACGAAGCCACTCCTTCGTTGCACGGGCTGTGTGTTTGGGATAATTGTCATGCTGAAAGACCCAGCCACGTTTCATATTCAATGCCCTTGCTGATGGAAGGAGGTTTTCACTCAAAATCTCACGATACATGGCCCCATTCATTCTTTCCTTTACACGGATCAGTCGTCCTGGTCCCTTTGCAGAAAAACAGTCCCAAAGCATGATGTTTCCACCCCCATGCTTCACAGTAGGTATGGTGTTCTTTGGATGCAACTCAGCATTCTTTGTCCTCCAAACACGACGAGTTGAGTTTTTACCAAAAAGTTCTATTTTGGTTTCATCTGACCATATGGCATTCTCCCAATCTTCTTCAGGATCATCCAAATGCTCTCTAGCAAACTTCAGACGGGCCTGGACACGTCTGGCACTGCAGGATTTGAGTCCCTGGCGGCGTAGTGTGTTACTGATGGTAGGCTTTGTTACTTTGGTCCCAGCTCTCTGCAGGTCATTCACTAGGTCCCCCCGTGTGGTTCTGGGATTTTTGCTCACCATTCTTTTGATCATTTTGACCCCACAGGGTGAGATCTTGCGTGTAGCCCCAGATCAAGGGAGATTATCAGTGGTCTTGTATGTCTTCCATTTCCTAATAATTGCTCCCACAGTTGATTTCTTCAAACCAAGCTGCTTACCTATTGCAGATTCAGTCTACAATTTTTTTTTCTGGTGTCGTTTTACAGCTCTTTGGTCTTGGCCGTAGTAGAGTTTGGAGTGTGACTGTTAGAGGTTGTGGACAGGTGTCTTTTATACAAATAACAAGTTAAAACAGGTGCCATTAATACAGGTAACGAGTGGAGGACAGAAGAGCCTCTTAAAGAAGAAGTTACAGGTCTGTGAGAGCCAGAAATCTTGCTTGTTTGTAGGTGACCAAATACTTATTTTCCACCATAATTTGCAAATAAATTCATTAAAAATCCTACAATGTGATTTTCTGCATTTTTTTCCTAATTTTGTCTGTCATCGTTGAAGTGTACCTATGATGAAATTTACAGGCCTCTCTTATCTATTTAAGTGGGAGAACTTGCACAATTGGTGGCTGACTAAATACTTTTCTTGCCCCACTGTATATATATATGGTTAAACATTAGTGCCACTTCATCCTAGTCTGTACATCTCAAATTCTCAATTCAGTACACTGTTTCTATTGTAGACCTATGCAGTTGATTCTGTCAAGTGACCTTGTATTACCATATGCATGTGTGTGCATGTGCAGGTGCATGTGTACCTGCAATATTTGTGTGTGTTTATACATCAGGAGTGTGTGATTACAATATTATGTACATGGGAGGGTATAGAGATTGTTGCTGGTTTGCACAGATGGTGGGGTATGGGTTGGGGGGGTGATTTTGAATGGGCAGCTCTGATGATGCCATGCCACGGTGGTCACACAGACAGCTAGTAATTGGCACCCATATTGACCAGTTTGCGGAGCTGTGGGGTGAGTAGCCTCCCAACTGGACCTGTCAGATGGCATTGCATCCAGCACATTGCCCTCTCCTCTCTCTTCCTCTCTTTCATCTCTTCTTTTGTCTTGGTATCTCTCACATGTTCATGTATGTACATACAGTATGCTCTCTCTCTCTCTCACACACACACACACACACACACACACACACACACACACACACACACACACACACACACACACACACACACACACACACACACACACACACACACACACACACACACACACACACACACACACACACACACACACACACACACACACACACACACACACACCTGTCTTTCCCTCTTTTGCTCTAAACTTGATCATTAGCCTATGACATTAATATGTTTTCCACACTACAGTATGTCCTCCGATTGTGGGGGGTTCTATTTTAAGGTGGTCATCCTATGGATTATTTAGCTATTTGATTTAGAATTTTAGGACCCCTTTAGGTATCCCCCAAATTTACAATTTGGCCTTTATTACTATAGCCCATAGAAAAGCATGAAATAACACATTCATAAAAGACAGTCAAAAAAACTAAACAAACAGGAGACAAAGGGCTGTGAGACATGGGTTTACAGCTAGATACATGAAAAGTTGGAAGTATACAGAGGGGAAACAGAGGACGAAGAGCAGAGGGGCAAATGATTTTGGAGCAGGGGGAAAGGTCTCAGATTCTGGTGGTGTAGGTGTGGGGCTATAGCGGTGTGCCAGCGCATCCGGCTTAACATCCTTGGGTACCGGTCGGTGTTGCAGAAGTGGGCCTTACTGAACCCCTCCCGGAGGTCCTGGTACTCCGCGGGAATGGCGGAGAGGTCTGGGGCAGTTGCCAAGCCCCCAGGAAGACGTCCCGGGGCAGGCAGAGCTGATTTCAGGTAATGAGCGCGGAAGAATGGACTCCAGCCCACGATGACACCAGTAGACCAGTCAATCAAAGGATTGTGTCGCTGGAGCCAAGAGAATCCCAATACACAGGAACTTGCGGAGACTCAATTAGCAGGAATTGGATCATCTCGCTCTGGTTCCTTTACACTCGTAGGTTGATGGAGTTGGTATGGTGGGTGACCCAGCCTTTTGAGCGCCCGTCCAGCATTCTAACATTCATGGGAATGGAAAGGGGTTGAGTAGGGATGCCCAGCACTGACGTCAGGGTAATGTCCATAAGACACATATCGGCCCCCGAGTCAATGGGTATCTGGAGAGACTTGGACTGGTCACCCCACACCAGGGCGGCATAGAGAGGGGGGCGAATAGGGGGAGAAGCAAAATTGTCCTTAAGACCTACCAGAGTACTCATTCCTACCAATGAGCTAGGTCTCTTGAAGGGACAGGTAGACACATAATGACCGGTAGTATCACAATACAGACAACTCTGGGTGTTAGGTCTGTGTACGCGTTTGGCTGGAGAATGCCTAGCTGCATCAACTCGGGATGAGGTAAATCGTCAGACTTCGGAGGCTCTTGGAGGAACTCGGGTAAGCTTGGATCCTCTCGGGGGTGTAGACGCCGGGGACTTCCGGAGTTCATCAGATGCAAGGTGGGATCCTTGAGTGAGCGATTGGGACTGCAATCAGACCTCTTCTCTCTCCTACATTCCCATAGCAGTCCATCGAGCCGGATGGTCAAAGCGATGAGTCAAGATCCGTAGGTAGTTCCCGGGCTTGAAGCTCGTCCTTTACTTCCTCTGATAATCAGTGCAGGAACATGTCGAACAGCTCTTCCGGGTTCAAGGCACTCTCCGCTGCCAGTGTGCGGAAATCCACAGCATAGTCTGCCACATTGAGGGAGTCCTGCCGAAGCTGGAGTAACTTCTGGGTTCATAGTCTGCCACACTGAGGGAGTCCTGCCGAAGCTGGAGTAACTTCTGGGTTCATAGTCTGCCACACTGAGGGAGTCCTGCCGAAGCTGGAGTAACTTCTGGGTTCATAGTCTGCCACACTGAGGGAGTCCTGCCGAAGCTGGAGTAACTTCCAGGTTCATAGTTTGCCACACTGAGGGAGTCCTGCCGAAGCTGGGGTAACTTCCAGGTTCATAGTCTGCCACACTGAGGGAGTCCTGCCGAAGCTGGAGTAACTTCCAGGTTCATAGTCTGCCACACTGAGGGAGTCCACCCTAAGCTGGAGTAACTTCTGAGTTCATAGTCTGCCACACTGAGGGAGTCCTGCTGAAGCTGGAGTAACTTCTGGGTTCATAGTCTGCCACACTGAGGGAGTCCACCCGAAGCTGGAGTAACTTCCGGGTTCATAGTCTGCCACACTGAGGGAGTCATGCCGAAGCTGGAGTAACTTCCAGGTTCATAGTCTGCCACACTGAGGGGGTCCTGCCGAAGCTGTGTTATGCAGGTGAATGAGGACCCAAAAGCGACTTGGCGAAAACAGAGTCTTTAATCCAGAAAAGGAAATATGCAATACTCCTAGACAAATCGGAGCGGTAAATAAAGCATAACAAACAATTCCACTCGTAATGACGAGAACAGACTGGAGACTCGATCATAAACTGTAGGTTGCCTCGGGAAGGCACTTGACCGTAGCAGACTCAGACACCTGCTCACCACGCAGCATCTGAGGGAAACACGACACGACAGGGCGATACAAAGACACAGCACGGTGAACAATATACAAGGATCCGACAGGACAGAAACGGAAAACAAGGGGAGAAATAGGGACTCTAATCAGGGGAAAGGATAGGGGACAGGTGTGGAAAGACTAAATGATTGATTAGGGGAATAGGAACAGCTGGGAGCAGGAACGGAACGATAGAGAGAAGAGAGAGAGGAAGGGAGAGAGAAAAAAGGGAACGAACCTAAAAAGACCAGCAGGGGGAAAACGAACAGAAGGAAAAGCAAAATGACAAGACAATATAAGACAAAACATGACAGTACCCCCCCACTCACCGAGCGCCTCCTGGCGCACTCGAGGAGGAATCCTGGCGGCAACGGAGGAAATCATCAATCAGTGAACGGTCCAACACGTCCCGAGACGGAACCCAACTCCTCTCCTCAGGACCGTAACCCTCCCAATCCACTAAGTATTGGTGACCCCGTCCCCGAGAACGCATGTCCATGATCCTACGTACCTTGTAAATAGGTGCGCTCTCGACAAGGACGGGAGGGGGGAGGGAAGACGAACGGGGGTGCGAAGAAAGGGCTTGACACAGGAGACATGGAAGACAGGATGGACGCGACGAAGATGTCGCGGAAGAAGCAGTCGCACAGCGACAGGATTGACGACCTGGGAGACACGGAACGGACCAATGAACCGCGGAGTCAACTTACGAGAAGCTGTCGTAAGAGGAAGGTTGCGAGTGGGAAGCCACACTCTCTGGCCGCAACAATACCTTGGACTCTTAATCCTACGTTTATTGGCGGCTCTCACAGTCTGTGCCCTGTAACGGCAAAGTGCAGACCTCACCCTCCTCCAGGTGCGCTCACAACGTTGGACAAACGCTTGAGCGGAGGGAACGCTGGACTCGGCAAGCTGGGATGAGAACAGAGGAGGCTGGTAACCCAGACTACTCTGAAACGGAGATAACCCGGTAGCAGACGAAGGAAGCGAGTTGTGAGCGTATTCTGCCCAGGGGAGCTGTTCTGCCCAAGACGCAGGGTTTCTGAAAGAAAGGCTGCGTAGTATGCGACCAATCGTCTGATTGGCCCTCTCTGCTTGACCGTTAGACTGGGGATGAAACCCGGAAGAGAGACTGACGGACGCACCAATCAAACGACAGAACTCCCTCCAAAACTGTGACGTGAATTGCGGGCCTCTGTCTGAAACGGCGTCTAACGGGAGGCCATGAATTCTGAACACATTCTCGATGATGATTTGTGCCGTCTCCTTAGCGGAAGGAAGTTTAGCGAGGGGAATGAAATGTGCCGCCTTAGAGAACCTATCGACAACCGTAAGAATCACAGTCTTCCCCGCAGACAAAGGCAGACCGGTCATGAAGTCTAGGGCGATGTGAGACCATGGTCGAGAAGGAATGGGAAGCGGTCTGAGACGACCGGCAGGAGGAGAGTTACCTGACTTAGTCTGCGCGCAGTCCGAACAAGCAGCCACGAAACGGCGCGTGTCACGCTCCTGAGTCGGCCACCAAAAGCGCTGGCGAATAGAAGCAAGAGTGCCTCGAACGCCGGGATGACCAGCTAACTTGGCAGAGTGAGCCCACTGAAGAACAGCCAGACGAGTAGAAACAGGAACGAAAAGAAGGTTACTAGGACAAGCGCGCGGCGACGCAGTGTGCGTGAGTGCTTGCTTAACCTGTCTTTCAATTCCCCAGACTGTCAACCCGACAACACGCCCATAAGGAAGAATCCCCTCGGGATCAGTAGAAGCCACAGGAGAACTAAAAAGACGGGATAAGGCATCAGGCTTGGTGTTCTTGCTACCCGGACGGTAAGAAATCACAAACTCGAAACGAGCGAAAAACAACGCCCAACGAGCTTGACGAGCATTAAGTCGTTTGGCAGAACGGATGTACTCAAGGTTCTTATGGTCTGTCCAAACGACAAAAGGAACGGTCGCCCCCTCCAACCACTGTCGCCATTCGCCTAGGGCTAAGCGGATGGCGAGCAGTTCGCGGTTACCCACATCATAGTTGCGTTCAGCTGGCGACAGGCGATGAGAAAAATAAGCGCAAGGATGAACCTTATCGTCAGACTGGAAGCGCTGGGATAGAATGGCTCCCACGCCTACCTCTGAAGCGTCAACCTCGACAATGAATTGTCTAGTGACGTCAGGAGTAACGAGGATAGGAGCGGACGTAAAACGTTCTTTTAGAAGATCAAAAGCTCCCTGGGCGGAACCGGACCACTTAAAACACGTCTTGACAGAAGTAAGAGCTGTGAGAGGGGCAGCAACTTGACCGAAATTACGAATGAAACGCCGATAGAAATTAGCGAAACCTAGAAAGCGCTGCAACTCGACACGTGACCTTGGAACGGGCCAATCACTGACAGCTTGGACCTTAGCGGAATCCATCTGAATGCCTTCAGCGGAAATAACGGAACTGAGAAAAGTAACGGAGGAGACACGAAAAGAGCACTTCTCAGCCTTCACGTAGAGACAATTCTCTAAAAGGCGCTGGAGAACACGTCGAACGTGCTGAACATGAATCTCGAGTGACGGTGAAAAAATCAGGATATCGTCAAGGTAGACAAAAACAAAGATGTTCAGCATGTCTCTCAGAACATCATTAACTAATGCCTGAAAAACAGCTGGCGCATTGGCGAGACCAAACGGCAGAACCCGGTACTCAAAATGCCCTAACGGAGTGTTAAACGCCGTTTTCCACTCGTCCCCCTCTCTGATGCGCACGAGATGGTAAGCGTTACGAAGGTCCAACTTAGTAAAGCACCTGGCTCCCTGCAGAATCTCGAAGGCTGATGACATAAGGGGAAGCGGATAACGATTCTTAACCGTTATGTCATTCAGCCCTCGATAATCCACGCAGGGGCGCAGAGTACCGTCCTTTTTCTTAACAAAAAAACCCCCGCCCCGGCCGGAGAGGAAGAAGGCACTATGGTACCGGCGTCAAGAGACACAGACAAATAATCCTCGAGAGCCTTACGTTCGGGAGCCGACAGAGAGTATAGTCTACCCCGAGGAGGAGTGGTCCCCGGAAGGAGATCAATACTACAATCATACGACCGGTGAGGAGGAAGGGAGTTGGCTCGGGACCGACTGAAGACCGTGCGCAGATCATGATATTCCTCCGGCACTCCTGTCAAATCGCCAGGTTCCTCCTGAGAAGTGGGGACAGAAGAAACGGGAGGGATGGCAGACATTAAACACTTCACATGACAAGAAATGTTCCAGGATAGGATAGAATTACTAGACCAATTAATAGAAGGATTATGACATACTAGCCAGGGATGACCCAAAACAACAGGTGTAAAAGATGAACGAAAAATCAAAAAAGAAAAAGTCTCACTGTGGTTACCAGATACTGTGAGGGTTAAAGGTAGTGTCTCAAATCTGATACTGGGAAGATGACTACCATCTAAGGCGAACATGGGCGTAGGCTTGTCTAACTGTCTGAAAGGAATGTCATGTTTCCGAGCCCATGCTTCGTCCATGAAACAACCCTCAGCCCCAGAGTCTATCAAGGCACTGCATGTAGCACCCGAACCGGTCCAGCGTAGATGGACCGACATAGTAGTACAGGATCTAGATGGAGAGACCTGAGTAGTAGCGCTCACCAGTAGCCCTCCGCTTACTGATGAGCTCTGGCTTTTACTGGACATGAATTGACAAAATGTCCAGCAAGTCCGCAATAGAGGCACAGGCGGTTGGTGATCCTCCGTTCCCTCTCCTTAGTCGAGATGCGAATACCTCCCAGCTTCATGGGCTCAGTCTCTGAGCCAGAGGAGGAGATGGTTGCGATGCGGAGCAGGGAAACACCGTTGACGCGAGCTCTCTTCCACGAGCTTGGTGACGAAGATCTACCCGTCGTTCTATGCGGATGGCGAGAGCAATCAAAGAGTCCACACTGGAAGGAACCTCCCGGGAGAGAATCTCATCTTTAACCACTGCGTGGAGTCCCTCCAGAAAACGAGCGAGCAGCGCCGGCTCGTTCCAGTCACTAGAGGCAGCAAGAGTGCGAAACTCTATAGAGTAATCCGTTATGGATCGATCACCTTGGCATAGGGAAGCCAGGGCCCTAGAAGCCTCCCTACCAAAAACTGAACGGTCAAAAACCCGAATCATCTCCTCTTTAAAGTTCTGGTAATTGTTAGAACAATCAGCCCTTGCCTCCCAGATAGCTGTGCCCCACTCTCGAGCCCGGCCAGTAAGGAGTGATATGACGTAAGCAACCCGAGCTCTCTCTCTAGAGTATGTGTTGGGTTGGAGAGAGAACACAATATCACACTGGGTGAGAAAGGAGCGGCACTCCGTGGGCTGCCCGGAGTAACAAGGTGGGTTATTAACCCTAGGTTCCGGAGGCTCGGCAGACCAGGAAGTAACAGGTGGCACGAGACGAAGACTCTGGAACTGTCCAGAGAGGTCGGAAACCTGAGCGGCCAGGTTCTCCACGGCATGACGAGCAGCAGACAATTCCTGCTCGTGTCTGCCGAGCATGGCTCCTTGGATCTCGACGGCAGTGTTACGAGCGTCTGTAGTCGCTGGGTCCATTCTTTGGTCGGATCCTTCTGTTATGTAGGTGAATGAGGACCCAAAAGCGACTTGGCGAAAACAGAGTCTTTAATCCAGAAAAGGAAATATGCAATACTCCTAGACAAATCGGAGCGGTAAATAAAGCATAACAAACAATTCCACTCGTAATGACGAGAACAGACTGGAGACTCGATCATAAACTGTAGGTTGCCTCGGGAAGGCACTTGACCGTAGCAGACTCAGACACCTGCTCACCACGCAGCATCTGAGGGAAACACGACACGACAGGGCGATACAAAGACACAGCACGGTGAACAATATACAAGGATCCGACAGGACAGAAACGGAAAACAAGGGGAGAAATAGGGACTCTAATCAGGGGAAAGGATAGGGGACAGGTGTGGAAAGACTAAATGATTGATTAGGGGAATAGGAACAGCTGGGAGCAGGAACGGAACGATAGAGAGAAGAGAGAGAGGAAGGGAGAGAGAAAAAAGGGAACGAACCTAAAAAGACCAGCAGGGGGAAAACGAACAGAAGGAAAAGCAAAATGACAAGACAATATAAGACAAAACATGACAAGCTGGAGTAACGTCCAGGTTTATAGTTTTCCACACTGAGGGAGTCCTGCCGAAGCTAGAGTAACTTCCAGGTTCATAGTCTGCCACACTGAGGGAGTCCTGCCGAAGCTGGAGTAACTTCCAGGTTCATAGTCTGCCACACTGAGGGAGTCCTGCCGAAGCTGGAGTAACTTCCGGGTTCATAGTCTGTCACACTGAGGGAGTCCTGCCGAAGCTGTAGTAACTTCCAGGTTCATAGTCTGCCACACTGAGGGAGTCCTGCCGAAGCTGGAGTAACTTCCAGGTTCATAGTCTGCCACACTGAAGGAGTCCACCCGAAGCTGGAGTAACTTATGGGTTCATAGTCTGCCACACTGAGGGAGTCCTGCCAAAGCTGTAGTAACTTTTGGGTTCATAGTCTGCCACACTGAGGGAGTCCTGCTGAAGCTGGAGTAACTTCCAGGTTCATAGTCTGCCACACTGAGGGAGTCCTGCCGAAGCTGGAGTAACTTCCGGGCACCCTCTCTCCCGGTCATCGGAGCCTCAAAAAAATCTCACCTCTGCCATGAATATCTCCAGACTGAGGCAGACGGCGGATTGTTGCTCCCTCACCGCCGTTGCCCAGGCGACTGCCCCCCCGGACAGCAGCATATTAATGTACGGATATCCTTGAGTGGTCCGAGGGGAATGAAAAAGGCTACAACTCATGATGAGGGAGCACTGGGACAGAAAGGTCTGACAGGTTCTTGAATCTCCATTGTAGCACTCCGGGGGAGGTAAGTGGGGTTCTCGGGAACCCGGGGTGACGGTGCTGCTACCAGTCGGGTTACCGAGGGGCTGGGAGGTTACCATTGTGGGAATTGCTCCAATGCGTCCAATGCTAGGTCGTGAAGTTTGGCCATGTCCATTCCATCAGACTGCGAAGCAACTCCTCATACCTACCAATGGTGGCTCCTTGGGAGGAGATGGCGTTGCGGAGCTGGGCCAAGTCTGCAGGGTCAGTCATGGCCAGCTCGTACTATCACGTTTCAGGTAAGATCCAAATGCAGACTGTGTGGAAGTAACAATTTTTATTACAGAAACGGGGCAGGCAAATGACAGGTCAAGCCAGGCAGGGATCGGTAATCTAGAGTAGGGAAAAGGTACAGGATGACAGGCAGGCTCAAGCAGATTGGTCAGGCAGGCGGGCTCAGAGTCCGGACAGGCAAGGGTCAAAACCAGGAGGGCGAGAAAAAGAGAGACTAGGGAAAAGCAAGAGCTGTGACAAAATGCTGGTTGACTTGACAAACAAGACGAACTGGCAACAGGCAAACAGAGAACACAGGTATAGGTACCCAGGGGATAATGGGGAAGATGGGCAACACCTGGAGGGGGGTGGAGACAAGCACAAGGACAGGTGAAACAGATCAGAGCGTGACAGGCAAATGCAATGGATTGAGAAGCATCCAATTAAAAAATATCTGAACCTTAAACTGACAGATTTGGATGGGGATTTACCGTTGAAGTCGGAAGTTTATATACACCTTAGCCAAATACATTTAAACTCAGTTTTTCACAATTCCTGACATTTAATCCTATTAAAGTTTCCCTGTATTAGGTCAGTGAGGATCACCACTTTATTTTAAGAATGTGAAATGTCAGAATGATAGCAGAGAGAATGACTTCAGCTTTTATTTCTTTCATCACATTCCCAGTGGGTCAGAAGTTTACATACACTCAATTAGTATTTGGTAGCATTGCCTTTAAATTCTTGGGTCAAACATTTTGGGTAGCCTTCCACAAGCTTCCCACAATAAGTTGGGTGAATTTTGGCCCATTCCTCCTGACAGAGCTGGTCTAACAGAATCAAGTTTGTAGGCCTCCTTGCTCGCACACGCTTTTTCAGTTCTGCCCACAAATTGTCTATAGGATTGAGGTCAGGGCTTTGTGATGGCAACTCCAATACCTTGAATGTGTTGTCCTTAAGCCATTTTTCCACAACTTTGGAAGTATGCTTGGGGTCATTGTCCATTTGGAAGACCCATTTGTGACCAAGCTTTAACATGACTGATGTTTTGAGATGTTGCTTCAATATATCCACGTAATTTTCCTTTCCTCATGATGTCATCTATTTTGTAAAGAGCACCAGGCCCTCCTGCAGCAAAGCATCCCCATAACATGATTCTGCCACCCCCGTGCTTCACAGTTGGGATGGTGTTCTTTGGCTTGCAAGCCTCCCCCTTTTCCTCCAAACATAACGATGGTCATTATGGCCAAACAGTTCTATTTTTGTTTCATCAGACCAGAGGACATTTCTCCAAAAAGTACAATCTTTGTCCGCATGTGCAGTTGCAAACTGTAGTGTGGATTTTTTATGGAAGTTTTGGAGCAGTGGCTTTTTCCTTGCTGAGTGGCCTTTCAGGTTATGTTGATATAAGACTCATTTTACTGTGGATATTGATACTTTTGTACCTGTTTCTTCCAGCATCTTCACAAGGTCCTTTACTGTTGTTCTGGGATTGATTTGCACTTCTCGCACCAAAGTACATTCATCTCTAGGGGACAGAACACTTCTCCTTCCTGAACGGTATGGCTGTGTGGTCCCATGGTGTTTATACTTGCGTACTATTGTGTGTGCAGATGAACGTGGTACCTTCAGGCGTTTGGAAATTGCTCCCAAGGATGAACCAGACTTGTGGAGGTCAACAATTTTTTTCTGAGGTCTTGGCTGATTTCTTTTGATTTTCCCATGATGTCAAGCAAAGAGGCACTGATTTTGAAGGAAGGCCTTGAAAAACATCCACAGATACACATCCAATTGGCTTCAAATTATGTCAGTTAGCCTATCAGAAGCTTCTAAAGCCATGACATAATTTTCTGGGATTTTCTAAGCGGTTTAAAGACAGAGTCAACATAGTGTATGTAAACTTCTGACCCACTGGAATTGTGATACAGTGAATTATAAGTGAAATAATCTGTCTGTAAACAATTGTTGTAAAAATGACTTCTGTCAGTCACAAAGTAGATGTCCTTGTTAAGAAGAGATTTGTGGAGTGGTTGAAAAATGAGTTTTAATGACTCCAATCTAAGTGTATGTAAACTTCCGACTTCAACTTTATGTCAACGTTTTTTCCTGTTATTGCTGCAAGGTATCAATACAAATCACAGCATAGATTACAGGTCCCCTGACTGAGAGTATGAATTATGTTATTGATTTGACCTTTAATTAAAGTTGTAAGTCAATGAAGATATTCTTTATTTGCAATCATGACCTGTCAGAGTAGCATATCCATATGTGCATACCCCTCTTTTTGTTAGTTAAGGGGATTTACAAATGTCAGCCAGGAATCAATCCGACCTGGCAACGTGTGGCTCCTAGGAGGAATATTGGCAGACAACAGAGGAACATTGCTGCAACAAATACATTTGATAGACAGAGGTTAGATAGAGCAGGAGGTTGAAAATGCAGGGCTCAGCCAAACAGTCTCAGGAATGAATGTATGTGTGTGTGTGCATCTGTGTGTGTGTTCGACAGCTGTTCATTAGTACATTACAACCACACTGGTTATTTACAAACCGGGCAGCACCACTGGGTATGATGGAATGGCCTGTTTCCTCAATGAATGAAATGAGGAAACAATGGAGAAAAAAAGAGGAAGACTGTCACTGTTGTTGGGGAATAATCAGAATTAGTTGGTAACATAGGTAAGATGTTTTATATTCATCATATGTTTGTAAGTTACTTCTCATCAGAATGTTATTTTTGTATAATACTGTGGCGGGGTTGCAGTATCTGTTCTATGTCAAGACTAAGTTGTTTGGGTCGGAGAGAGGGGAGAGGTCAAGCGTGTATCTCTTGGCTCCACAATGTCTGTGTGCCAGTCAGTGTGTCTCTGTGATCTTGGATGGATTTGATATATGCCTGTTGATATGGAGGATTGGTTTATGGTTCTGAGTTTGAGAAAATAACATAGTTTAGGAGACAAAGCTGAACGATAAATCATGCCTATGCTGTCTCACTATGTGTGTCTTTGCTATAAAGGATCTCAGTTGAAATGTGTAAGGGACTCTCAGAGAATTCATTGATAGACACTGAATTGATCTGAGAGTCACAGGGTTGTGATAGAGCTCATATAATTAAAGATGGACTTTGATAACTAACTCTGACTTGTGTGTGGTTTGCTCTCATGATTTGGTAAATAGAGGAAATTTCCACGACACTGTCCACCATCCTTGGGTGCTGAATGTCAAGTATGAGATTTTTTGTTTACTTTAGAATTGGACCTTTTACTACTGTGACAAAGTCTACTCAAGTATTCCCAGCCCAAAACTAGCACACCTAATTCAACAAATAAAGGACTTAATGAATCAGGTGCGCTAGTTCTGGCCCAGAACAACAGAAATATGCAATCTTGTGGGCACTCAAGTAATGGATTAGGTCTACTGAATTGACATATAGCCTACATAATAATGTCTACTAAATGACCATTTATAAGTCCCTGTCCGAGTCAGAATGGCCCATAGGGCAGGATGTTTCTGTAGTGAGGCAGCTTGATGTACCAGTACACCCCCTGGACAGGATACTAGTCTATTTTATTGTCAAACAACAACATAATATACATTTTATTTTCATGCTTGAATAAGAAATAAAAGACGATGGAAGACCATAATGACAGTATGTCCACACAGTATGTCTGACGGAGCTACATCTATACTGCTTGAATGTGCATACAGGGTTTCTCTAACATATGACCAATGGACACTGGGCGCTGTAAATGAAACTTAAAAACACCTGGCTGTACCTGCAGTTTAACTAGCACTTCTCTGCAGTATGCTAGTTTCTGCAGTACAGAGTGTCATTGGAGGCAAGGGTTTGCCTCCCGAGTTGACTGTGGGATGTCAAATTGGCACATATTCCCTACCTCCCCTTCCTGGCTCACCCTCACTCTCTGACTCTCACTTAGCCTCTCACCTGTCTTTAGTGTTCTTCCTCTCTATCTCTCCCCGTTACTGCCTGTTGTCTTCTCTCGCTCTCTCTCCATCTCTCTCATGACACCGCAAGAGAAGCAAACACATCCATGTGTGTGTCCCTGCCTTCCTCTTCACCCATCACCCCCGTCTCTCTCTCCCTCCGGTCTCTGTCTTCTCTCTCCTCCATAAGAGGAGCAAACACATCCATGTGTGTGTCCCTGCCTTCCTCTTCACCCATCACCTCCATCTCTCTCTCCCTCCGGTCTCTGTCTTCTCGCTCCTCCATAAGAGGAGCAAACACATCCATGTGTGTGTCCCTGCCTTCCTCTTCACCCATCACCCCCATTTCTCTCTCCCTCCGGTCTCTGTCTTCTCTCTCCTCCATAAGAGAAGCAAACACATCCATGTGTGTGTCCCTGCCTTCCTCTTCACCCATCACCTCCATCTCTCTCTCCCTCCGGTCTCTGTCTTCTCTCTCCTCCATAAGAGGAGCAAACACATCCATGTGTGCATCCTGATGCTCGAGTTAGAGTGTTGACACAGCAGGCTCTGTCGCCTCAGATTAAAAGAGATTATAGGACGGGAACAAGATAGAAGTCTCACGCCAGGAGAGAATCGTGGGTCATGTTCAGCACAAAATTGAAGAAAATGGTCCGAAACAGGGAGGTATTATCTGAACAAGAAATGCTTGTTTTTCGCTTTCTGTTGCACAAGTCTTGAAAAAAAGTCTCACTTATATGGCTTGAGAAAATGAGGCCTTTAAACTATCAACAGTTTCCTAGGGAGATTCTCAATTGGATTTGCTCAACTCCTGCATCCTCTCTCCTCCGTCCTCTATTGCCTCCTTTTGAAAAAGGTAAATAGTAATCGAGTAGAGGCGGTGAGGAGAGGGAAAGTGCACGAAAATAAGCTTGGATGAAATTAGACTCTCCTTCTCCAATTGCTCGTCATCAGGCAAATGACATTCACAGGGTGAAATCCCCAAATGAATGTATAAAGTGATATAAAATGTATTTAACTAGTTGTGCAATACATTTTATAGAAAATGATGAGCAGGATATCATTATTAAATGTTTGCATGCTTTTCTCCTTCGAGAAAACAATAGCTGATTCAAAGGGGGCGATTTTCAAACTCTTTTGCGAAAGACTCAGGTAGGATACACATGTGCTTCCTTGCCAAAAGGAGGCTATAAAGAAGGGGTGTTCCATTTGCCTACTAACGAATTGATTGATTGATTTTCAGCAATCATCTTTCCTGTGTTCCAATGGCACGTTGTGTTAGCTAATCCAAGTTTATCATTTTAAAAGGCTAATTGATCATTAGAAAACCCTTTTGCAATTATGTTAGCACAGCTGAAACTATGTCCTGATTAAAGAAGCAATAAAACTGGCCTTCTTTAGACGAGTTGAGTATCTGGAGCATCAACATTTGTGGGTTCAATTACAGGCTCAAAATTGCCAGAAACAAGTCTCACTTATATGGAAATGTTTTGGTTGTGCAAACCTACAGTTTCATCAGCTGTCCGGGTGGCTGGTCTCAGACGATCACGCAGGTGAAGAAGCCAGTTGTGGAGGTCCTGGGCTGGCATGGTTACATGTGGTCTGCGGTTGTGGTTAAAATGGTGCCGGAAGAAATGGCAGCAGTTTTACGGGCGCCCAACCAATTGTGCTATTATGTGTTTTTTTTCACAATATTTGTAACTTATTTTGTACATAATGTTTCTGCATTTTCCGTATTTTACAGCAAAAAAGAGCTTCTGGATATCAGGACAGCGATCACTCACCTCGGATTAGATAAAGAGTTTTGCAAGAGGAAGCGACGCAGGTACAGAGGACAAAGAGCCGGATGCCCTGTGAGGACCCGGAGGACCCGGAGAAGGCGACTGGGAAAGCTGCCGTTACTGTCAATACTACTCGCCAACGTGCAATCATTGGAGAAATAAACTAGACGAGGTACGATCACGAATATTCTACCAACGGGACATCAACTGTAATATCCTATGTTTCACGGAATTGTGGCTGAATGATGACATGGATATTCAGCTAGTGGGATATATGCTGTACCGGCAAGATAGAACAGCACGATGAGGGGGGGGGGGGTAGTCTGTGCATATTTGTAAACAACAGCTGGTGCATGAAATCTAAGGAAGTAACTCGATTTTGCTCGCATGAAGTAGAGTATATTGTGATAAACTGCAGGCCACACAACTTGCCTAGAGAGTTTTCAGCTATACTTTTCGTGGCTGTTTATTTACCACCACAAACAGATGCTGGCACTAAGGCCACACTCAGTCAGCTGTATAAGGAAATAAGCAAACTGGAAACCACTCACCCAGAGGCGGTGCTCCTAGTGGCCAGAGACTTTAATGCAGGGAAACTTAAATCAGTCCTACCAAGTTCTATCAACATGTTAAATGTGCAACCAGAGGGGAGAGAAAAATCTAGATCACCTTTACTCCACACACAGAGACGCGTACAAAGCTCTCCCTCGCCCCCCCCCCCCCCCCCCCCCCCATTTGGTAAATCCGACCACAACTCTATCTTCCTGATTCCTGCTAACAAGCAAAAATTAATGCAGGAAGCACTGGTGACTCGGTCTATAAAAAAGTGGTCAGGTGAAGCAGATGCTAAACTACAGGACTGTTTTGCTATCACAGACTGGAACATGTTCCTGGGATTCTTCCGAGGGCGTGTGCTCCGGGCATGTGCTGACCAACTGGCAGGTGTCTTCACTGACATTTTCAGCATGTCCCTGATTGAGTCTGCAATACCAACATGTTTCAAGCAGACCACCATAGTCCCTGTACCCAAGAACACGAAGGCAACCTGCCTAAATGACTACAGACCCGCAGCACTCATGTCCGTAGCCATGAAGTGCTTTGAAAGGCTCACATCAACACCATTATCCCAGAATCCCTAGACCGACTCCAATTTTGCATACCGCCCAAACAGATCCAAAGATGATGTGATCTGTATTGCCCTCCACACTGCCCTTTCCCACCTGGACAAAATGAACACTTATGTGAGAATGCTATTCATTGACTACAGCTCAGTGTTCAACACTACAGTACCCTCAAAGCTCATCACTAAGCTAAGGATCCTGGGACTAAACACCTCCCTCTGCAACTGGATCTTGGACTTCCTGACGGTCCGCCAGGAGGTGGTGATGGAAGGTAGCAACACATCTGCCCCGCTGATTCTCAACACTGGAGCTCCACAAGGGTGCATGCTCAGTACCCTCCTGTACTCCCTGTTCACCCATGACTGCATGGCCAGGCACGAAATGGAGGACCGAGCACGCCCCCATTTTCATCGACGGGGCTGTGGTGGAGCAGGTTGAGAGCTTCAAGTTCTTCGGTGTCCACATCAACAACAAACTAGAATGGTCCTAACACACCAAGACAGTCGTGAAGAAGGCACGACACAGCCTATTCCCTCTCAGGAAACTAAAAATATTTGGCATTGGTCCTGAGATCCTCAAAAGGTTCTACAGCTGCAACATTGAGAGCATCCTGACTGGTTGGATCACTGCCTGGTACGGCAATTTCTCGGCCTCTGATCGCAAGGCACTACAGAGGGTGTGCGTATGGCCCAGTACATCACTGGGGCTAAGCTGCCGTGCCATTCAGGACCTCTACACCAGGCGGTGTCAGAGGAAGGCCCTAAAAATGGTCAAAGACCCCAGCCATAGACTGTTCTCTCTACTACCGCATGGCAAATTGTACCGGAGTGCCAAGTCTAGGACCAAAAGGCTTCTCAACAGTTTTTACCCCCAAGCCATAAGACTCCTGAACAGGTAATTAAATGGCTACCCGGACTATTTGCATTGTGTGCCCCCCCAACCTCCCTTTTTACGCTGCTGCTACTCTCCATTTATCATATATGCATAGTCACTAACTATCCATTAATGTACATACTACCTCAATTGGCCTGACCAACCAGTACTCCCGCACATTGGCTAACCGGGCTATCTGCATTTTGTCCCACCACCCACCGACCCCTCTTTACGCTAATGCAACTCTCTGTTCATCATATATGCATAGTCACTTTAACCATATCTACATGTACAGTCGTGGCCAAATTTTGAGAATGACACAAATATTAATTTCCACAAATGTTACAATGGAGTACTGAAGTATAATTACAAGCATTTCATAAGTGTCAAAGGCTTTTATTGACAATTACATGAAGTTGATGCAAAGAGTCAATATTTGCAGTGTTGACCCTTCTTTTTCAAGACCTCTGCAATCCATCCTGGCATGCTGTCAATTAACTTCTGGGCCACATCCTGACTGATGGCAGACAATTCTTGCATAATCAATGCTTGAGGTTTGTCAGAATTTGTGGGTTTTTGTTTGTTCACCCGCCTCTTGAGGATTGTCCACAAGTTCACAATGGGATTAACGTCTGGGGAGTTTCCTGGCCATGGACCCAAAATATCGATGTTGGTTTGTTAGTTATCACTTTTACCTTATGGCAAGGTGCTCCATCATGCTGGAAAAGGCATTGTTCGTCACCAAACTGTTCCTGGATGGTCGGGAGAAGTTGCTCTCGGAGGATGTGTTGGTACCATTCTTTATTCATGGCTGTGTTCTGAGGCAAAATTGTGAGTGAGCCCACTCCCTTGGCTGAGAAGCAACCCCACACATGAATGGTCTCAGGATGCTTTACTGTTGGCATGAATCAGGACTGATGGTAGTGCTCACCTTGTCTCAAGATGGTAGCGCTCACAAGCTTTTTTCAGGATGCACCAAACAATCGGAAAGGGAATTCATTAGAGAAAATTACTTTTCCCCAGTCCTCAGCAGTCCAATCCCTGTACCTTTTGCAGAATATCAGTCTGTCCCTGATGTTTTTCCTGGAGATTAGTGGCTTCTTTGCTGTCCTTCTTGACACCAGGCCATCCTCCAAAAGTCTTCGCCTCACTGTGCGTGCATATGCACTCACACCTGCCTGCTGCCATTCCTGAGCAAGCTCTGTACTGGTGGTGCCCCGATCTCTCAGCTGAATCAACTTTAGGAGACAGTCCTGGCGCTTGCTGGACTTTCTTGGGCACCGTGAAGCCTTCTTCACAACAATTGAACCGCTCTCCTTGAAGTTCTTGATGATCCGATAAATGGTTGATTTAGGTGCAATATCCTTGCCCGTGAAGCCCTTTTTGTGCAAAGCAATTATGACTGCACGTGTTTCCTTGCAGGTGACCATGGATGACAGAGGAAGAACAATGATTCCAAGCACCACCCTCCTTTTGAAGCATCCAGTCTGCCATTCGAACTCAATCAGCATCCGCAATATGCAGTTGGTACGTCCATTTTTAGACTTTTAAATTAATAATGTGATTATTGAAGAATATAACTCTGGGCTCTCCAACCCTGTTCCTTGAGAGCTACCCTCCTGTAGGTTTTAGATCAAACCTAAGTTGTAACTAACCTGATTCACCTTATCATCCAGTTCATTATTAGAATCAGGTGCGCTAGATTAGGGTTCCGGTACAGGGTAGGAGAGCCCTCATGAGCTTAGTTTAACTGTTGTGCATTCCCCATCAGAACCCAAAATATAAATGTAAGCAAACACTGTATAGCCTCCAAACATGGTTAACGCTAAAAACTATTTAATCATCTGCAGTGGAACGTGGCAGAGCTACAGTGCTGTTTGTCAGAGGAGACATCCCGAAAATCGATCTTCTCACGAAAACGTCTGTAGCGTTTGGGCTACAAACTAATATGACACCCCCCCCCTGTGGAAAGGGGGAGACAATCACAAATGTTCTCCATTTGGTCTACTACCCCCACAACTGTCACAGGACTTGTCTGAAGGTAACTGGAAGTAGTTCTGAGCCAACAACAAAAAGGATTATATATGTGTCCAAAAACAAAAGTATTTCCTGAGCTTTCTGACATCTCCTAGATATAGGACAGGCACTTCAAAACAGTATTCCTTGTAATATTTCTGGGACTGTCAGTTATTTAAACATTTATGAATGTATTATTCAATACGTTTCTATGGGCTATAGTAGTAAAGGCAAAATTCAATATTTTATCAAATAAGAATAATAATTTTTTAAAACTATACAGTGGTTCTACATTCTAAATCAAATAGTTAAAAGATCTGTGGGCTAACCACCTTAAACAATTCCATATGTAAGTTTGGTAGAACCCCCACACAATGGCTTTTAGAGGTTAAGTTTGGATTTCATTACAAATGTTCTTGGGTATCTCCATGGTAACAGGAACTTTACGAGCATTCCCAAGTACATTGGCAACTCACTACAGACAGTCGCACACACACACACACAAACCATGACACACAAACCCGTAGGTCAAATCAACACTGATTTGTATCTTCCATACAGACAATATAATATGCAAAATATTTTAACTTTTTTGTTCATTAGCAGCTTCACAGTATGACAGCATTCTATGTACCCAAATTGTGATATACCACACACACACACACACACACACACACACACACACACACACACACACACACACACACACACACACACACACACACACACACACACACACACACACACACACACACACACACACACACACACACACACACACACACACACACACACACACACACACACACACACACACACATACTTAACACACACACTTAACACAAATAGGTAGACCTACAACACAATAAACAGTACCGAGGTCTGGGTATTCCTGGTTTTACACATTCCTGCATGCTTTTCAAATCTGCAGCTTCAAGAAGTGACAGAGTTGGCATAGTCAGAGTGGCGGTGCCAAGGGAAATGGATTGGCACAGTCGGAGTGGCGGTGCCAGGAGAAATGGATTGGCACAGTCGGAGTGGCGGTGCCAGGAGAAATGGATTGGCACAGTCGGAGTGGTGGTGCCAGGGGAAATGGATTGGCACAGTCGGAGTGACGGTGCCAGGAGAAATGGATTGGCACAGTCGAAGTGGTGGTGCCAGGGGAAATGGATTTGCACAGTCGGAGTGGTGGTGCCAGGGGAAATGGATTGGCACAGTCGGAGTGGAGGTGCCAGGGTAAATGGATTGACACAGTCGGAGTGGCGGTGCCAGGGGAAATGGATTGACACAGTCAGAGTGGCGGTGCCAGGGGAAATGGATTGGCACAGTCGGAGTGGCGGTGCCGGGGGAAATGGATTGGCACAGTCGGAGTGGTGGTGCCAGGGGAAATGGATTGACACAGTCGGAGTGGCGGTGCCAGGGGAAATGGATTGGCACAGTCAGAGTGGCGGTGCCAGGGGAAATGGATTGACACAGTCGGAGTGGCGGTGCCAGGGGAAATGGATTGGCACAGTCGGAGTGGCGGTGCCAGGGTAAATGGATTGACACAGTCGGAGTGGCGGTATCAGGGGAAATGGATTGGCACAGTCGGAGTGGCGGTGCCAGGGGAAATGGATTGGCACAGTCGGAGTGGCGGTGCCAGGGGAAATGGATTGGCACAGTCGGAGTGGCGGTGCCAGGGGAAATGGATTGGCACAGTCGGAGTGGCGGTGCCAGGGGAAATGGATTGGCACAGTCGGAGTGGCGATGCCAGGGGAAATGGATTGACACAGTCGGATTGGCGGTGCCAGGGGAAATGGATTGGCACAGTCGGAGTGGTGGTGCCAGGGGAAATGGATTGGCACGTCGGAGTGGCGGTGCCAGGGGAAATGGATTGAGACATGGCCCACCCGTGCCAGGCCAACTCGTGGCGAGAGATAGAAGGGGGGACTGAGGGGAGGTGGGAACTTTTGCATCTTAAATTCCACAACATCTGTTTGGTAGGCACATGCAACACAGTATAGAGAGGATGATGGTGGGTTTGCAGGCGATCACTTTAATTGGTGTGTGTGTGTATAGGGTGGGGGGTATGGAGGGATGGGAGTGTGTCGGAGTGTGTGTGAGGAGGGGTGGGTTGATGATGTAAGGCACATTTTTATTTTGTAGTGTTTGGTTAGGCAATGTTTAGTGTGTGAAAAATGGTCTTGAACTAATGGAAGAACATCTCTGCATCAGACTTTCGGCATGGAAGGCATGGCCATTTCTACAGGCTTACCCATGAAGTCTGACAACGACATCACAATTGGTAGTATAACAACTGGGATGAGAGTGATTTAAAATAGCTGAGTATGGTTCATTTGTAGTTGAAAAAGGCTACATTCTTGTATTATGGTTATAAGGGGTCATGGTTTTGATCTCATATACTATCCTTATTCTGATACTGTCAAAAGCCTATACACTCTTCTTGACTTGAATTTTCAGAGGGTAGGGGGGCAATGAAGCTTCACCCTTCTCATGGGTTTCCAACACACACATGCAGACACCCCCTTCCCCCTCTTCTCATGCCTGTTCGCACTATGGGGAAAAGTACCTCTCCATTTATCTGCCCCCCCCCCACTCCCCGATGCCAGCCGACGGGCCTCGTGGCGTGCCATCTGCTGCGGACCCCTCCCCAAACTTCTCAGCATCCTACCCATAAGCTATCTCTCTAGCCCGGTTCTGGGCATCACCAAACAGGATGCTATAGCGCGGATCACTTCATCCTTAATTCTCCCGTCAACCAGCACACAGGAGCAAGGAGGGAGAATACACACATATGTCTACAATAATACACATCATTTGTATTAACAGACATCTATATAGTCGGATGTAGCCTCCAGTTTACACAAACCGATATCCAAAAACGAAGACATAATACAATGTATGTAGTGCACAATGTAAACGGCTAGATGCACATGAACGCACCCACACACTCGCACTCACACACACACACACACACACACACACACACACACACACACACACACACACACACACACACACACACACACACACACACACACACACACACACACACACACACACACACACACACACACACACACACACACACACACACACACACACACACACACACACACACACACACACACACACACAAGGAAGCACCACTCACAGTACTGCACACTCCCTTAATCATACTATGGCTGGTGTAAAAATCTCCCTAGAGACCCTCCACTGCCGTAGGCTCAGCTGTCCAGTGTGTGTGTATACTTTATATTCTGACCGTCTCGCCCTCGGACTTTCACACCAGCCTTTAACAATCTCGATATGTCATATATTACAAACCCAGATCCATCTACAGCAAAACATGGTGATGGATGTTAATCAGTCTCATGTTTAATCTTCTAAACTCTGCTCTTTCAACCCCCCCCCGGGGTAAAAGAGAAGCTATGCCAAAAGGGTAATTAAATGTTTTTAAACCTGTCCCCTTGGAGGACACAGAATGGTGCGGGAGAAATTAATGAGAGAGACCTACAGCTATTGTAAGCGTAAGGGGATGTGTTATGTACAAAGGTTGGGTTTAACATGAAACATGGGATGATTTAATTCATTTACTGAAATTCAGGAATAATGTGAAAACCAATCAGGGCATTCGCTCGATATCTGAGAAATAATCTGCATATATCCTCATGTGGTTTAATGAGATTAAGCACAAATTGCTTCACCAGACCATTGGGTATATAGCTCACTTTGTATGTGGTGTGGACGGCCTTTTCAAAGTTTGTAAGGTTCATATTCATTTGCAGCAGCACAGGTCTTTGCTCCTTTTTCCAGTATTCTACTAATCATTCATGTACACAGGCTACAGTATGTGGATGGACTCACCTCACTGCATCCTTGTGCTCTGCTGCCTATACAGTGGTATTCAGATGGTCATGACTGAAGGGAACGAGGGAAGGAAGTGATGTAAGACTATTGGGATGGCGCTTCGGTTGCCGTGGCACCCAGCATGAAGTCAGGCTTGCTGTGTGGGAGGGGGGGGGGGTTAGCAAGCGAGAGAGAGCAAAAAGAGAGAGAGAGGGAGAGGGAGAGGGAGAGGGAGAGAGAGAGAGAGAGCGAGAGAGAGAGAGACAGACAAAGAGAATAAGAAAGAGGGGAGGGGGCAGCCAGGATAATTTGTGATGGGGCTCATTTGCACAACCACACTTAATTGGCTACAACAATGAATTAATGTGTTGGAAAGTTGGCACAAAAAGTTCATTTAAGAGGGTTTTAATAAGCAATTAGAGGGATATAAATTGAAGTATTATTTGTATTTTTAGGGAATATTTATTTGGTTGATATTGTAAATATTAAGTAACTTTGCAATTGATGAGCGTCACTATCTATCTCCTACTTTTCAAATCTTCCCCTTCCCAGACCCCCCCCCCGACACACTCTCCCAAATTGCATTGTCTCTTAGTTTGTTCCCCTTAAACTCCCCCTCTTTTCTCTCTCCCTCTCTTTATTTCTCTCTCCATTTCTCCCTTCGTATGAAATATTGCATGAATAATGAGCGGAGCAGGTTGGAATCCTGGAGAAGATGTCCTTGGAGATGAATGCATTTTCAGCAGAATAATTAAGTTAATTAACAAATTCACATGCATATTCATCAGCCTTTTAATGTCTTCTCCGCAAGGTTTGATGAGCAGTGGGGTAATAACCATCTCATTTGCATACGGCGTTCTTCGTTAAAAAGAGTGGGAGAGAGGAAAATGCCGGAAAGGGAAAAACAAACAAACAAGAGCAAAATACGAGGAGACGTGAGAGGAAAGCAACGGCACAATGCCTCTGAGGTGAGGGGGTGGAGGCAGTGACACCGTGTGACACGGACCGGTGTAAGGCGCCACGGCGATGACGGATGGGTGACATTAGGAGGGCCGGTCCACATGAGCCCTCCACCCCTCCCTGGCAGATTGACTTTCTGAGACATCTCTGTTCTGTCGTCTTCTCTCTCCCTCCATGCTTCTGTCTCTGTTTTCTCTCTCCTTCGCTCCCCTCCTACACTTCCCAACCTCTCCGTCTTATCTCTGTCAAATCTGACCCCCCTCGCTTTGTCTGTTTCTATCTCTATCTCTCAGTTGCTCTCTCTCTCTCTGCATGTCATATTTCCTTTTTTCTCTCGCTTTCTGTTTCTGAAATGCATATCGGATGAAAACAATGTAATCATGTGTCGGAGTCCTTTCATTACTCTCTCTCATTTCTCTCTCTTTCTTTCTCTCCCTCTGCCTTCCACACTCTATCCCCCCATCTCTCGCCGGAGAGCAGTCTGCTGCTGCTGTCTGCACACAACCTGGCTCTGCTTGCAACACCACCTCTCTTTCACACTTTCCTCCTGAACCTCCCACATGTACATACACATCTCTCAAACGTCATCCCTTGATATCTTTTTTGCTCTCTCTATGTCATCCCCCCCCATCCTCCCTCTTTTCTCACCTGTGCCAGACATGGGCTTTGGCCACCCAACAGCACTACTAACTTCACCTCACAATGACCTTTCCTGAAATTCACACAGAGTGTCATGTTTGTCATTTATTATCATGTCTTGTCCCTGTGCTCCCCATTCTATTCGTTTCCCTCTGCTGGTCTTATTTGGTTCTTTCCCTCCTTCTATCCCTCTCTCTCCCCCTCCCTCTCTCACTCTCTCGCTCTCTCTTCTCTCTATCGTTCCGTTCCTGCTCCCAGCTGTTCCTATTCCCCTAATCATCATTTAGTCTTCCCACACCTGTTCCCGATCCTTTCCCCTGATTAGAGTCCCTATTTATTCCTTTGTGTTCCGTTCCTGTCCCGTCGGTTCCTTGTTTAGTATTCACCATGCTGTGATTGCGTTTCGCCCTGTCCTGTCGTGTTTTTGCTGTGATTGTGTATCGCCCTGTCCTGTCGTGTTTTTTGCCTTCATCAGATGCTGCGTGTGAGCAGGTGTCTCTGTCTACTACGGCCTGCGCCTACCCGAAGCGACCTGCAGTCTGTGGCCGCTTCTCCAGTTATTCCCTCTACAGACTAGAGGATTTCTGTTATTCCCTGTTTGGACTTAAATAAACTCTGTTTCTGTTAAGTCGCTTTTGGGTCCTCTTTCACCTGCATGACAGAAGGAACCGACCAAGGAATGGACCCAGCGACTTCAGACGCTCGTTACACTGCCGTCGAGATCCAAGGAGCCATGCTCGGCAGACACGAGCAGGAATTGTCTGCTGCTCGCCATGCCGTGGAGAACCTGGCCGCTCAGGTTTCCGACCTCTCTGGACAGTTCCAGAGTCTACGTCTCGTGCCACCTGTTACTTCCTGGCCTGCCGAGCCTCCAGAACCTAGGGTTAATAACCCACCTTGCTACTCCGGGCAGCCCACTGAGTGCCGCTCCTTTCTCACGCAGTGTGAGATTGTGTTCTCTCTCCAACCCAACACATACTCTAGAGAGAGAGCTCGGGTTGCTTACGTCATTTCACTCCTTACTGGCCGGGCTCGAGAATGGGGCACAGCTATCTGGGAGGCAAGGGCTGATTGCTCTAACAAGTTCCAGAACTTTAAAGAGGAGATGATTCGGGTTTTTGACCGTTCAGTTTTTGGTAGGGAGGCTTCTAGGGCCCTGGCTTCCTTATGCCAAGGTGAACGGTCCATAACGGATTATTCTATTGAGTTTCGCACTCTTGCTGCCTCTAGTGAGTGGAACGAGCCGGCGCTGCTCGCTCGTTTTCTGGAGGGACTCCACGCAGTGGTTAAGGATGAGATTCTCTCCCGGGAGGTTCCTTCAGATGTGGACTCTTTGATTGCTCTCGCCATCCGCATAGAACGACGGGTAGATCTTCGTCACCGGGCTCGTGGAAGAGAGCTCGCATCAACGGTGTTTCCCTGCTCCGCATCGCAACCATCTCCCTCCTCTGGCTCAGAGTCTGAGCCCATGCAGCTGGGAGGGATTCGCATCTCGACTAAGGAGAGGGAACGGAGGATCACCAACCGCCTGTGCCTCTATTGCGGAGTTGCTGGACATTTTGTTAATTCATGTCCAGTAAAAGCCAGAGCTCATCTGTAAGCGGAGGGCTACAGATGAGCGCAACTACTCAAGTCTCTCCATCAAAGTCCTGTACTACTTTGTCGGTCCATCTACGCTGGACCGGTTCGGGTGCTACATGTAGTGCCTTGATAGACTCTGGGGCTGAGGGTTGTTTCATGGACGAAGCATGGGTTCGGAAACATGACATTCCTTTCAGAGAGTTAGATAAGCCTACGCCCATGTTCGCCTTAGATGGTAGTCATCTTCCCAGTATCAGATTTGAGACACTACCTTTAACCCTCACAGTATCTGGTAACCACAGTGAGACTATTTCTTTTTTGATTTTTCGTTCACCGTTTACACCTGTTGTTTTGGGTCATCCCTGGCTAGTATGTCATAATCCTTCTATTAATTGGTCTAGTAATTCTATCCTATCCTGGAACGTTTCTTGTCATGTGAAGTGTTTAATGTCTGCCATCCCTCCCGTTTCTTCTGTCCCTACTTCTCAGGAGGAACCTGGCGATTTGACAGGAGTGCCGGAGGAATATCATGATCTGCGCACGGTCTTCAGTCGGTCCCGAGCCAACTCCCTTCCTCCTCACCGGTCGTATGATTGTAGTATTGATCTCCTTCCGGGGACCACTCCTCCTCGAGGTAGACTATACTCTCTGTCGGCTCCCGAACGTAAGGCTCTCGAGGATTATTTGTCTGTGTCTCTTGACGCCGGTACCATAGTGCCTTCTTCTTCTCCGGCCGGGGCGGGGTTCTTTTTGTTAAGAAGAAGGACGGTACTCTGCGCCCCTGCGTGGATTATCGAGGGCTGAATGACATAACGGTTAAGAATCGTTATCCGCTTCCCCTTATGTCATCAGCCTTCGAGATTCTGCAGGGAGCCAGGTGCTTTACTAAGTTGGACCTTCGTAACGCTTACCATCTCGTGCGCATCAGAGAGGGGGACGAGTGGAAAACGGCGTTTAACACTCCGTTAGGGCATTTTGAGTACCGGGTTCTGCCGTTCGGTCGCCAATGCGCCAGCTGTTTTTCAGGCATTAGTTAATGATGTTCTGAGAGACATGCTGAACATTTTTGTTTTTGTCTATCTTGACGATATCCTGATTTTTTCTCCGTCACTCGAGATTCATGTTCAGCACGTTCGACGTGTTCTACAGCGCCTTTTAGAGAATTGTCTCTACGTAAAGGCTGAGAAGTGCTCTTTTCATGTCTCCTCCGTTACTTTTCTCGGTTCCGTTATTTCCGCTGAAGGCATTCAGATGGATTCCGCTAAGGTCCAAGCTGTCAGTGATTGGCCCGTTCCAAGGTCACGTGTCGAGTTGCAGCGCTTTTTAGGTTTCGCTAATTTCTATCGGCGTTTCATTCGTAATTTCGGTCAAGTTGCTGCCCCTCTCACAGCTCTTACTTCTGTCAAGACGTGTTTTAAGTGGTCCGGTTCCGCCCAGGGAGCTTTTGATCTTCTAAAAGAACGTTTACGTCCGCTCCTATCCTCGTTACTCCTGACGTCACTAGACAATTCATTGTCGAGGTTGACGCTTCAGAGGTAGGCGTGGGAGCCATTCTATCCCAGCGCTTCCAGTCTGACGATAAGGTTCATCCTTGCGCTTATTTTTCTCATCGCCTGTCGCCATCTGAGCGCAACTATGATGTGGGTAACCGTGAACTGCTCGCCATCCGCTTAGCCCTAGGCGAATGGCGACAGTGGTTGGAGGGGGCGACGTTCCTTTTGTCGTTTGGACAGACCATAAGAACCTTGAGTACATCCGTTCTGCCAAACGACTTAATGCCCGTCAAGCTCGTTGGGCGTTGTTTTTCGCTCGTTTCGAGTTTGTGATTTCTTACCGTCCGGGTAGCAAGAACACCAAGCCTGATGCCTTATCCCGTCTGTTTAGTTCTTCTGTGGCTTCTACTGATCCCGAGGGATTCTTCCTTATGGGCGTGTTGTCGGGTTAACAGTCTGGGGAATTGAAAGACAGGTTAAGCAAGCACTCACGCACACTGCGTCGCCGCGCGCTTGTCCTAGTAACCTCCTTTTCGTTCCTGTTTCCACTCGTCTGGCTGTTCTTCAGTGGGCTCACTCTGCCAAGTTAGCTGGTCATCCCGGTGTTCGAGGCACTCTTGCGTCTATTCGCCAGCGCTTTTGGTGGCCGACTCAGGAGCGTGACACGCGCCGTTTCGTGGCTGCTTGTTCGGACTGCGCGCAGACTAAGTCGGGTAACTCTCCTCCTGCCGGTCGTCTCAGACCGCTCCCATTCCTTCTCGACCATGGTCTCACATTGCCTTAGACTTCATTACCGGTCTGCCTTTGTCTGCGGGGAAGACTGTGATTCTGACGGTTGTCGATAGGTTCTCTAAGGCGGCACATTTCATTCCCTCGCTAAACTTCCTTCCGCTAAGGAGACGGCACAAATCATTATTGAGAATGTATTCAGAATTCATGGCCTCCCGTTAGACGCCGTTTCAGACAGAGGCCCGCAATTCACGTCACAGTTTTGGAGGGAGTTCTGTCGTTTGATTGGTGCGTCCGTCAGTCTCTCTTCCGGGTTTCATCCCCAGTCTAACGGTCAAGCAGAGAGGGCCAATCAGACGATTGGTCGCATACTACGCAGCCTTTCTTTCAGAAACCCTGCGTCTTGGGCAGAACAGCTCCCTGGGCAGAATACGCTCACACCCGCTTCCTTCGTCTGCTACCGGGTTATCTCCGTTTCAGAGTAGTCTGGGTTACCAGCCTCCTCTGTTCTCATCCCAGCTTGCCGAGTCCAGCGTTCCTCCGCTCAAGCGTTTGTCCAACGTTGTGAGCGCACCTGGAGGAGGGTGAGGTCTGCACTTTGCCGTTACAGGGCACAGACGGTGAGAGCCGCCAATAAACGCAGGATTAAGAGTCCAAGGTATTGTTGCGGCCAGAGAGTGTGGCTTTCCACTCGCAACCTTCCTCTTACGACAGCTTCTCGTAAGTTGACTCCGCGGTTCATTGGTCCGTTCCGTGTCTCCCAGGTCGTCAATCCTGTCGCTGTGCGACTGCTTCTTCCGCGACATCTTCGTCGCGTCCATCCTGTCTTCCATGTCTCCTGTGTTAAGCCCTTTCTTCGCACCCCCGTTCGTCTTCCCTCCCCCTCCCGTCCTTGTCGAGAGCGCACCTATTTACAAGGTACATAAGATCATGGACATGCGTTCGGGACGGGGTCACCAATACTTAGTGGATTGGGAGGGTTACGGTCCTGAGGAGAGGAGTTGGGTTCCGTCTCGGGACGTGCTGGACCGTTCACTCATCGATGATTTCCTCAGTTGCCGCCAGGATTCCTCCTCGAGTGCGCCAGGAGGCGCTCGGTGAGTGGGGGTACTGTCATGTTTGTCATTTATTATCATGTCTTGTCCCTGTGCTCCCCATTCTGTTCGTTTCCCTCTGCTGGTCTTATTGGGTTCTTTCCCTCTTTCTATCCCTCTCTCTCCCCCTCCCCCTCTCACTCTCTCGCTCTCTCTTCTCTCTATCGTTCCGTTCCTGCTCCCAGCTGTTCCTATTCCCCTAATCATCATTTAGTCTTCCCACACCTGTTCCCGATCCTTTCCCCTGATTAGAGTCCCTATTTATTCCTTTGTGTTCCGTTCCTGTCCCGTCGGTTCCTTGTTTAGTATTCACCATGCTGTGATTGCGTTTCGCCCTGTCCTGTCGTGTTTTTGCTGTGATTGTGTATCGCCCTGTCCTGTCGTGTTTTTTGCCTTCATCAGATGCTGCGTGTGAGCAGGTGTCTCTGTCTACTACGGCCTGCGCCACCCGGCGACCTGCAGTCTGTGGCCGCTTCTCCAGTTATTCCCCTCTACAGACTAGAGGATTTCTGTTATTCCCTGTTTGGACTTAAATAAACTCTGTTTCTGTTAAGTCGCTTTTGGGTCCTCTTTCACCTGCATGACAACCACAGTGAAACAATACTACATTACAATGTGCAGTGCCTTCAGAAAGTATTCACACCCCTTTACAACTTGAATTTAAAATGGAATAAATGTAGATTTTGTGGCACTGATCTACACACAATTACCATAATGTTAAAGTGGAATTATGTTTTTAGAAATGTTTATAAATGTATAAAAAAATGAAAAGCTGAAATGTCTTTAGTCAATAAGTATTCAACATGTTTGTTAGGGCATACCTAAATAAGTTCAGTTGTAAAAAAATGTGCTGAACAAGTCACACAATAAATTGTGCATGGACTCAATCTGTGTGGAATAATAGTCTTTAACATGATTTTTAAAACTACCCCATCTCTGTACCCCACATATACACAGTTGTGTAAAGTACTTAAGTAGCAATACATTAAAGTACTGCTTAATCGTTAAGAGTCTATTGACGGACACGTGCCTTAATCTAAGTAACATAATAAAAACAACCCTATAAAAATCTGTCAGTTTAAACTAGAGATATCTGCACCGCATCCGCCTATGTCGACCTCCTGCATCAGCGGAGGAAGGTGCCCAAGCTACATCGGTGTTTGTCCATGAGACTTCACAACAAAAACGGTATTTTCATGATAATGTCTTTAGAAAATGTCTTTAGAGTCCGAAAGGTTTGGCCTACAAACTTATATGACCACTCTATGGAAAGATGAGACTCTCGCGAACATGATTTGCTCTTTGACCCCCACAAGTGTCACAGGACTCTTGTGAAGGTAACCCATACAAATGAATGGAAGTATGGAGGTAGTTTTGTGCCAACAAAATAAAAGGGTTAAATATGTGTCCAAAAAAGACAAATATTTCCTGAGCTTTCTTATATCTCCTAGATATAGGACAGACATTTCAAAACCGTATTCCTTATGATACATTTTTTTATTTATGAATGTGTTATTCTATGGGCTATAGTACTGACTGCCAAATTCAAGATTAACATTTTTATCAACTCATTTTTGATTCCTAAAGGGATCCTAAAATGTTAAATCAAATAGCTTAATGATCGATGGTATGACCATCTTAAAACAATTCCATTTATTAATTTAGGACCCCCCCTCCCCTATCCTTTTAGAGGTTTTAAGTAGTTTTGGGGGTATCTGTACAACTTGTGGTTTCACTCCACTACATTCCTAAAGAAAATAATATACTTTTACACTCTACATTTTCCTGACACCCAACAGTGCTCGTTACATTTTGAATACTTAGCAGGACAGAAAAAGGGTCGCATTCACACACTTATTAAGAGAACATCCCTGGACATCCCTAATGTGTCTGGTCTGGCGGACTCACTGAACAAAAATGCTTTGTTTGTAAATGATGTCTTTCGTGTTGGAGTGTGCCCCTGGCTATACGTACATTTAAAAAATAAGAAATCGTAATCTCTGGTTTGCTTAATATAAGTCATTGGAAATGATGTATACATTTAATACTTTAGTAGATTTTAGCAATTACATTAACTTTTGACTATTTAACATTAACATTAACTCATTTTAAATTAAGGTATCTTTACTTTTACTCAATTATGACACATGGGTACTTTATCCACCAATGCACATAGAATTATCTGTAAGGTCCTCAGTCGAGCAGTGAATTTAAAATACAGATTTAACCATGAAGACCGACGTTTTCCAATGGTTTGCACCTTTTGGTAGATGGGTTAAAAAAGACAGACATTGATTATCCCTTTGAGCATGGTGGAGATGTTAATTACATGTTGTGTTGTGTATCAATACACCCAGTCACAACAAAGATACAGTACAGGTGCCCTTACCAACTCGTAAAACTTTCATCATGAAACCAATGGTGATTTTAATGAGTAATGCCTGTGATAGCACACACCTGAGGATGGATCAAAAACATTGTAGTTACTCCACAATACTAACATAATTGACAGAGTGTAAAGAAGGAAGCCTGTACATTCCAAAACATGCATCCTGTTTGGAATAATGTAATGTAATAAAGTAATAATGTAACAAATGTGGCACAGAAATGAACTTTTGGGGGCAAATCCAACAAGGAATCACTCTTCATATTTTCAAGCATGGTGGTAGCTGCATCATATTCTGGGTACGGACTAAGGAGTTTTTTTTAGGATAAAAAGAAATGAAATAGAGCTGACCCCATGCTAAATCCTGGAGGAAAACTTGGTTCGGTCTGCTTTCCAACAGATACTGGGAAACAAATTCCCCTTTCACAAGGATAAATCAAATGTTACTTGTCACATGCGCCGAATACAACAGGTGTTACCTTTACAGTGAAATGCTTACTTACAAGCCTTTAACCAACAATGCAGTTATTTTTTTAAATAAGTGTTAAAGTATTTACTAAAAGAAACTGAATTAAAAATCTTAAATGAAAATTAATAAAGGACAAAAATAGAAAAATAAAAATAATTAAGGAGCAAACAATACCATAACAGTAGCAAGGCTACATACAGGGGGTATTGGTACAGATACTGCTTGCCATGCGGTAGCAGAGAGAACAGTCTATGACTAGAGTGGCTGTGGAGTCTTTGGCCATTTTTAGGGCCTTCTTCTTCTGGGGCGGCAGCGTAGCCTAGTGGTTAGAGTGTTGGACTAGTAACTGGAAGGTTGTGAGTTCAAACCCCAAACTGACAAGGTACAAATCTGTTGTTCTGCCCCTGAACAGGCTGTTCCCAGGCCGTCATTGAAAACTGACTTGCCTGGTTAAATAAAGGTAAAATTATTAATTTTTTTTTTAATTCTGGAGGTCAGGAAGCTTGACCCCAGTGATGTACTGGGCCGTACGCACTACCCTCTGTAGTGCCTTGCGGTCTGAGGCCGAGCAGTTGCCATACCAGGCGGTGATGCAACCAGTCAAGATGCTCTCGATGGTGCAGCGGTATAACTTTTTGAGGATCTGAGGACCCATGCATGGGTGTCTGAGCTGTGTGCTAGTTGTTCAAACAGACAGCTCTATGCTTTCAACATCTCAATACCTCTCACAAAGACTAGTGGTGCAGTCAATTTTTCCTCTACTTTGTGCCATGAGAGATTGACATGCATGTAATTGAGGTTAGCTCTCCATGTACATTTAAAGGCCAACCGAGCTTCTCTGTTCTGGGCCTACTCTTATTTGCCTACAGTATGTCCCTCTTTGTGGGACTTGACCATAAAACTGAGCAGCAGTTCAGGTGCCATAAAACCAGGACCTGTGGGACTTGTCAAGAAAGCAGAGCAGCACTTCGTTACGGACAGATCTCTCCCCATCTTAGGTACCATTGCATCAACATGTTTTGACCATGAAGTAATTTAGTCCCCTCAACTTGTGTATAATTGTCACGTCCTCACCACTTGTTTCTCTATGGTGGAGTATGTCAGGCGTGACTAGGGGTAGTCTAGTTTAATATTTCTACGTGGGGTTCTAGTTTAATTGTTCCTATGTTGGTGATTTTGTATGATTCCCAATTAGAGGCAGCCGGTAATCATTGTCTCTAATTGGGGATCATATTTAAGTAGTTGTTTTTCCCACCTGTGTGTGTGGGTGTAACGTTTTCTTCCGTTGAAGGAGAGGACCAAAGCGCAGCGTGGTTAGTGTTCATCTTATTTAATAATAATCCAAACTGAGCACTTCAAATTATAAAACAACAAATGTGAAAACCAAAAACAGTCCTATCTGGTGCATAGACACAAAGACAGAAGACAACCACCCACAAACCCCAACAGAAAACAGGCTACCTAAATATGGTTCCCAATCAGAGACAATGACTAACACCTTCCTCTGATTGAGAACCATATCAGGCCATACATAGAAATGGACAAACTAGACACACAACATAGAATGCCCACCCAGCTCATGTCCTGACCAACACGAAAACAAGGAAAGCACAAAAGAACTATGGTCAGAACGTGACAGTGGGATATTGTTTTGTGTTAGTGCATGTGCACCACTTTGTCACGTTTCGTTGTTTCTTTATTTTGTGTTTTGTGCTAAGTTTCACTATAATAAATAATGTGGAACTCAACATCCGCTGAGCATTGGTCCGTTTCTACACACGACCATGACAATAATGTTGAGTCATCAGCCAGTGGCATGCTTCATTTACATTACATTTACATTTAAGTCATTTAGCAGACGCTCTTATCCAGAGCGACTTACAAATTGGTGCATTCACCTTATGACATCCAGTGGAACAACCACTTTACAATAGTGCATCTAAATATTTTAAGGGGGGAGGGGGGTGAGAAGGTTCCTCAGTGGTAGGGAGGCGAGCAGGCCAGAGGTGGATGAACGCAGTGCCCTTATTTGGGTGTAGGGCCTGATCAGAGCCTGGAGGTACTGAGGTGCCGTTCCCCTCACAGCTCCGTAGGCAAGCACCATGGTCTTGTAGCGGATGCGAGCTTCAACTGGAAGCCAGTGGAGAGAGCGGAGGAGCGGGGTGACGTGAGAGAACTTGGGAAGGTTGAACACTAGACGGGCTGCGGCGTTCTGGATGAGTTGTAGGGGTTTAATGGCACAGGCAGGGAGCCCAGCCAACAGCGAGTTGCAGTAATCCAGACGGGAGATGACAAGTGCCTGGATTAGGACCTGCGCCGCTTCCTGTGTGAGGCAGGGTCGTACTCTGCGGATGTTGTAGAGCATGAACCTACAGGAACGGGCCACCGCCTTGATGTTAGTTGAGAACGACAGGGTGTTGTCCAGGATCACGCCAAGGTTCTTAGCTCAGGGAGGAGGACACACGTAACCAAACGAAAGGCTA